>NC_053450.1:131943506-132243506 GCF_015227805.2 Hirundo rustica
GTGAAAAAACTTCTTCAGAATGAATGAATCACCTCTAACACCTATGGTTTTATCTCTGTGGTTTTGTCTTTTTCTCTAACACAGAGGAACCTGAAGTTATTCATTTGTAAAAAGCAGCTTATTAAAATGTAACACTGAAGATGTAATTTGCCACTAAGAATAAAATTAAAGAGAAGGAAAACAAAGAACAGAAGAACATAAAACTGTGATGTACTTATTGAGCCATTAAAAGCAAGTCCTCTGAAACTGCCTGCAATGTTAAATGTTTTCCTTGACAGTGTTAATTTGCTGCGGAGATAACGGGGTGTGAGACCCTTTATGGAGTACTTGTATACTGGTATGGGCTGCATAAAAGAATGGTGGTGAGAAGATTGAGGAAAGTGATCTTACCCTGTGCTGGCAATGGTCATGCCTCATGTCAAAATTTGAACTAAAAACCCTCTCCAAACAATACTTCTGTTATTGCATGTGTGTGTATGTTATACTGTATATGTGTATATGTACATATAGTATAGCACATCCTCATTGTGCTGTCCTGCCTTCACTGGACCTAGCTGGAATGGTTAGTCAGTGCAAAACACTTGAAATGTTTTCACAAGCTGGTCTGTAATATCAGGTTTTCATATCCACAAATATCTCAAATTTTAATGCCATGATATATTTTTCATCAAAATTTTGTTTCTATTCAAAATTCAAATTTCAAATTTCTTTTTTGTTCTAAATTCAACTCAGAATAAAAAAAGGAATTTTGAAAAGCTGATATGGAATGGAACCAATATCCTCAGGTTAGTGTTCATCTTCTTGCCTGATTAATGCCTCTGGAATACAGGATTTCAGCATCTGGTTGTTGTGTTAATTTTTTATTCCTCCTTTTCTTTGCATTATCTTCGCAACATTTTGTAGCAAACACTACTGGTTTAATAAGCAAGGAGCAAAGTTATGTTGCTATAGAGATGTTGCTATAATGGTAATATTATGTATTAAGGTAATGGAATATTACACTTTCTGAGAGGAAGACACATACAAATTCTGACAAATTCAAAGGGCAGTGCAACATGAATATTTAAACAGAGACATAAAACATAAAAAATATCAAACAGCATCTGTTTCAGAATAATTTTAGGTATACAGAGTGTAACACTGAACATTAAAGAAACATTGCTGCTGATGCTGTTTCAAAGTTTATGTAATTTATGTATGATGAACGTTGATGTTACGGTTATGATGGCATGAAATTAAAAAGTGAGAGAGAAAATGTAAAGGATACATTTATCCATAACCAGCACCTGCAATGAACCTTAGAATTTTAAAGAGCCTCTGTGGGTAGGTGAACACCTCAGGATAGATGCTGAAAAACCTGGATATTATGAGCTGCGTGTTTAAGGACTTCCAATGACATGGCAGAGAACTCCATGACATGGAAGACCTGAAACTGACATAGCAAAGGGTAGATGGGGACAGAAAACCTCCTGTACTCTAAATCTGCCCCAAAATAAGCAATTTCATGCAGCTGAGATTGGCAGCTTCAGTACTCACCACATCTCTGACCCGTCTGAGGACCTGTGCTGTTCCCAAATCATCACATCAATGCAAGACAACATCCTACCTCTTTGAATTTATCTGGATCACCCAAATCTAAGAAGAGTAAAATCTTCGGGACCTGTGCACATCTGTGGGGAAAGCAAACCTTGTTTTTATTTATCCCTCCTCCTTGACTCTCCTGCAGCGCAGTACTTTGTCAAACTCTGTGTCACCATGTTGCTCTTGTGGCTTTTGGACCACTACTGCATATGTGACCCTGGTGGAAAATCTGTCTTTTTTTGAAAGCTATTTTTGAAAGTTGTTTCATAGCACAAGTCATATACCAAGTATTTAAATTTTTTCCCAGGAAATATGAAGGAATGAAACAAAATCACTGACAATATTTGAGGTACAGAAGAGTTCAGATAGTTTTAACTATATCTATGAGTTTGTGTGAATTCTCCAATAAAGCTGTGGCCTTTCTCAGTGACCACAATGAGGAACAGGAGAACAGAGATCTTTCTAATTGTTATCCCCTCATGAGTCTTGGGTATCTGGCTCTTCAGCAGGTTCCTGCTAGCTTAGGTGACTCAGGCTGGAAAGCACAGGAGCAATGCCACTGGGAAATTACACTGCAGCTGAGGGCTGGTATCCAGAGCACTCTAGTCAACAGAGTGTGACAGCCTCCTTGTCAGCAATGATTTATTGTATTCCCTAATCACCAGACAAGTGCTGATCAGTAGGTCAGTAAAAGGCAAGAAAGGCATAATTCTCCAATCAAAGTCAAGGCAGTGTCAGACTATAAGCTCTTCAAAGCAGGGGCACTGTCACACAGTAGAGGGATCATTCTGGCTGGAGCCACACCTCAAAATGTAGTCCAAATAATGGAAATATAAAATGTATAGTGCTGCCCAAATGAAGAGGCCAAGAACAATGTAGATGTGTTTCCACTCTCCAGATGAATGAGGCTGCTGTGCAAAAAATCCAAACTGGATGTGAATCCTGCCTTTCTTCTTCCTCTTTAGGACATCTGTTCATACACATAACCAATGTAGAGCACACCTCCCCTGCTTCTAGCAGTGTGATGTGAAAAACCCCACGACTGGAGGGCATTTTTAAGTAATGATCAGCCTAGGTCCTCTTCCATTCACCTGCACTGAGGGAACAAGATGAAGGTTGTATTGTCTCTTGTTCAAAAGTTTCCTAGAAACAAAACAGGTAATGAAGAAAGCAGCAAGTCAAGCTGTGTACTGTCAGCATCTGCAATGATGAGTTGTACACAAAAAATAGTACTTTTTATAAAACAGTTATGTGTCCTAAGACTGAAAGTTGCCTGCAGGACAACTTTGTGAAAGTCGAGTCAGGAATACAAAAGACTATGGCCCTTTGCATTTTGTTACAGCATTGTTATAATCCCCAATCAATAGTTTATAATTTTTGCATAAGAAAATAGGGGAAATTTGAAGCAGAAGGGCTAGTATCTGCTGGATCCTTTGCTAATGTGTTTGCTATAAAGAGACATACCCATACTGTTAATGGAGCATGAAGAGCAAATAGGTATTATGAACAGGTGCTCATAACATAGGTATTCATAAAATGGGTGTTCAAGTCTAGTCACTCCCATGCTTATAAATGATCGTTAGATCATGACCACAAGTAATGTTCTGAGTCATGTATTAAAAAAGAATCAGTTTTGCTTTGGAATTTTGGAGATTTTTTTTTTTTTTCCCAGCTGGCAGTAGTTTGGGGGCAGGGCTCTTGGTTTTAGAGTGTACAGCACCACTCCAGTGGAGCCTCTGGGCAGACATTTTAGTGAACTAGTTGTCTAGGGGCCTTGGAAGTGCAGATAGAAGGAGGTTCACCCTAGTCACCTCCTGCCTCCTCCAGGCATTTTTTTTTTTCCCCTCTGCAGGTTGCCTTCCCCTCTGCTGCTTGTGCTCATACACCTGTTTAGCTCTCTGACATCCAATCCTTGTTTTCCTTCTATTTAAACAGCATCATGTGAAAGTCTGGTTCAAGAAGGGGGTCACAGAGGCAGGTGACTGGATGTGACTGAGGAGGAAGTAAAGTTCCAGGAATAAGGAGTTTCAAATAAAGCAGGAAGGGCTTTTATCTGGCCGTGCAACCACAAAGTGCTCCTGAGCAGAAGGCAAGCTGCCTCCATGCATAGTTGTGTCCGGTTGTGTCCCCGCTCCGGGTGGGAGCTGACCCCCAGCTAGCTCGGGTTAACACAGACACAAAGTTTCCAGTTCGTTTTGGCTTCTCGGCTTAGCAGCTGGACCCAAAGGTGACAGTCAACAGCAGCAGAAGAGAAAAGGCTGGCTCTCAGCTTAGCAGGTTAAAAGATGTTTATTAGCAGAGATCTCCAAGCTCCGAGGCGAGCGGCTGAGAGCTTCCAGGCTGAGAACCCAGCGGCTGAGAGAGCCTCTTCCTCCCTCCTACTCCTTATAAGCGGGGGAGGGTCCCAGGGAGGATACAACATGACAACAAATCAGGGGATTCAGGGGGTAACAAGGTGTGCCCACCCCCAAGCTTCAGACCACTAAAATCCAGAGCTAAAGGAATTTCCCCCAGGCTACCTATCACCTGAAGCCCTCTCCCGGAGATTTCACAATCCGGGAGGGACCCCGGGAGTGATAGGCAAGCTGCCCCAGAGAGGGGGGTTGGGGCAGAGGGGATGTTACATGTCATGTGAGGTATGGGATGATTGACACAAAACACCTTATTATACAGACAACACAAAAGGGATACAGAATTGGGGATACAGTGAAACGAACCATAACATGAACTTCTTACAAAAATCTAATAAAACAGCTCTGCACCACCACACATAGTACCAGAAGAAACAAAGTTCCTTGTTCAATGTGGATCCAGTGGCTGTGTTCAACAGGTGATCTCTCTCTGCAGCTCCAGTGCTGGCCACTGCCCAGGCAGATTAATGTACTATCAGCTCATCCACACCACAGCCATCCTTGTCAAGCTGCTCCTTCATCTCACCAGCATCACTGAGGGACAATGTTTTAGGAAAACCTGAAGAGCTCCTGTGAAGTGGGAAGGAAGTTCCCATGGTTATTTATCGCCTTCTCTGACCCCTTCATGTAACTTATGTAACTACTTGAGAGAACTTTGTTATTAAATTTCAGTGCTATTCAGTGGCTTCTGCTTTTCCTTGTTTCATGTGCGAGATTAATTTTATATTTAATTACCTAATGTATTATTCACCTTGTAAGCCTTAGAGCAATCAAGTTTCATTTTATTAATTTCCCTCCAAGACTACTCTCCTGCCTCCAGCTTGGAGTTTGAGTTTCACAGTGATTCTATCCTAAATAAACCAGTTCCTTACGCTCACACTGAAGCCATTTTTTGTTCCTATCATGTTCTGATCTATTTTGACAAAATCAGTGCACTTCTTTCTATGATCAACTTTCTTGAGGCATTTTGTCTTCAGTACTGTCCCTTGAAGTTGTTGGGATATGCTTTATGGAGGAGGAGGAGATGACTTTGCTTTTGCTGGTGTTTTGGTTTTCTGAGTATTGGATATGCCGAGGAGTTTCTAGGAATTAACTATACTGGCTGAGCAGGGACACCAAGGTAAGAATCTTTTCATGCCTAAATTTGGGCTCCCATGAATACTTCTCTCATTACCAATGAAGGCATTGCCTTGACAACTAGGGTGGTGATGATGCTTAATTTCACAAATAATTATTAATCAGCCACTCATGCTGGAGAAGACAACAGCATGACTCATTACCACATCCTTGAGGTGACTTGTCTCCTGGTGAGAGCCCTCAATGAAAGGGGTCTCTCGGCCCATTTGCAGCCCAGTCCTCCACAACGTTCTCCTTTGATGGGGTTTTCTCACAAATGGAGAGGCTTGCCATGAGTCTAGCAGCAGAAAAATGTTTTGCAGTTTCAGATGGTGAGCTTGCAGGTGGAATGGGATTTGGTCTCAGGATTTTTGTGAGAACTGTGTTGTTAAGTGTTAGCTCCAAACATCAGCAAAAATACCAGGGTTCCTAAGTGCAGCATAAATAGGCCTACCCAATCAAGGGAAAAAAAGGACAATCAGAAATGCAACTGCTTCCTAAAAATGGCATAGTGAAACCACAGCATCAAAGAAAAGTCCTTCAGCGGCTTTAAATTATACTGAGTGCTGAAATGGCTCTTCCTCGCTGACAGCAATACTGATTTAGAAACATAAGCACATTGTAAACCACTGGATTTTGACTATGGAATCCGTCAGCTGTATCCTAATGGCATTTTGTCCTTTGTTCTTCAAATCAACTAGCATTCACATATGTGCCCTAAGGAGGCAGCAAGCAATTTCAGACTTCAAAGTTTCTGCAGATTTTGCACTCAGATTTTTATCGCAGGGGATAAGGGGGTCATATTTTAAGAAGTTCACACTGGAAATGTTAAATTTAATACACACACAGCAGATAACAGAACAAGTACTAGCTTAGGTACCTCACGTTGGAGAGGGTGGGTCTTGTGGTCAGAACAGCTCTGATTCTCCAGCAGATTATTTTCTTTTAAATCAATCCACCTAAATTAGTAACAAAATCTTGCAATTCCTACCTCTGTATTTTTCAGGGTTACTCCTAGATATTCAACATGAGCAGTCACAGTGAGGGTTTGGCTACTAGGACGCAGAGTCCAACAGACCCTGAAAGGCAAAATAAGCTAGCGGACACAGTGAAGGCTAGGGGAAGGGGCAAGTGTTATGTCAATCTGTGATTTTATACATTTGCTGAGGCAGACTGAAATCAGGGCACTTTTCTCTGACAGACCTATGAGCCTATTACAGTGTCACAACTAGTATTCCTGTTACTCTTCTCACCTCCCTTCTGATCTGAAACTTTTTCAGACAGTGTACCCAAGCAGCGGCACAGGCTAGGGGCTGACCTGCTGGAAAGCAGCTCTGTGGAGAAGGGCCAGAGTGTCTTCCTGCAACACGAGCTGTCCATGAGCCAGCGGTGCCCTCGTGACTAAGAAGGCCAATGGTATCCTGGGGTGCAATAGCAAGAGGAAGGAGGTGATCCTGCCCCTTTACTCGGTCTTAGTGAGGCTGTGCCTGAAGTGTGGAGTATGTCCAGGGAAGAGCTACAAAGATGATTGAGGGACTGGAGCATCTTTCTCACAAGGAAAGGTGTGTCAAGTATCAGCAAGAGACGGCTGAGAGGGGATCTCATCCGTGTCTATTAGTATCTGCAGGGAGGGTTCCAAGAAGATGGACCAGGCTTTTCTTGATGGTACCAAGAAATAGGACAAGAGACAATGGGCAGAAAATGATGCACAGGAATTTCCTCCTGAATATGAGGGTGAACGGCTGTAATGTCTGGGTGACCAAGCACCGGAACAGATTGTCCACAGAGGTTGTGGGGTCTCCCTCACTGGAGATATTCAAGAACCATCTGGACACAAATCTGTGCCATGTGTGCTGGGATGACCCTGTTTGAGCCAGGAGGTTGGGCCACTGTGGTCCCATCCAGCCTGGCACACTCTGTGACCTGTGGTTCTGTGTCTGGGCCCTCTCTGCAGTACAGCCCAGCTCCATGATAATCACCGGTGAAGAACACACACTACAGCTCCATCTTGCAACCCAAGGAGAAAAAAAACAGCTTTTAATGTCTGTGGCTCACGTGCACATGTTCACATGTGGCTCACTTATAAAAGAAGTCAGTTATGCCTTCCAGTGATGTTATCTATACAAATAAAAGTACTCAGAGCATCTGGAAGACCACCACTGTGGGCTTTGCTGAGGTCAAATGAAGAGTGGTGGTTGTGGTGGTGGTAGGACATCAAGTCAAGCTGATGAAATATCAGGGGTGTTCTTTAATCCAAGCACAGAATGGCAACAGTCAGACATGGCACTCACACTAAAGATATCACCAGGCTTTGCAATCAATGGTAAAGGATGACATTAAACACACCAAAGAGGACTTGAAATGTGTCGCGGTGCTGTTCCTTGCGCTGATGAGCGCGGCCACGGGCTAGCTCAGTCTCTTGCACCGCGGCAACGGGTGAGGTCGGGGTGGCAAGTCGGGTGAGCCACCTCCTCCCTGTGGGTCTTGGTTCCCCTCTCAGCGACGGCCAGCAGATGGCGTATGCAACCCACGGCAGCTAATCAAAAGGCGGACTCCTCTGGGCTCAGTTAAACAGGATTTTATTCAGGGGGAGAGGCAGCACGGGGCTCAGCACTCTCTGACCCACAGCCCAGAAGAGACCCTGGGGGCAGGCGTGCACGAGCTTTTAAAGTGGGGTGGAAACAGGGGTGGTGACAACCGGTCAGCCAGTCACAGGGATCGGGGGGGTTAACCGGGGGTGTGAACCATGGAACTGGGGACCAATCACAAAATGAGGGGAGGGGGTCTCCCGGGCCCCAGCCTATCACTCAGCACCCCTCCTGGAGGATTCTAGAAGCCAGGGAAGGGTCTCTGAGTGGCAGGCAGGCGACCACGAGGAGGGGGGGGGCGGGGATTGACAGCGACAGGTGCAGGGAAGGGATGAATGACAGAAAACGTCGGGTTTTACAATAGACAAAACAACAGATGCAGAAGGGAAAACCAATGCAGAACACAGGGGTATACAGCGAACTAAACCATTATAAAATAACTTAAAAATCTTACAAAAATAACTTCATAACTTAATAAAACAATTCTCACACCACCACATCTCCCCCTTTTTTGTTTTTTCAAGAGGAGTGGGACTGGAACGGAGGAGGGAGGTCAGTGATGCTGTGTTGGGTACCCCAGTTCATGCTCTTCTTCATCCGGATTTCTTTCTTCGTCTTCTGGGGTCCCCTCCAGCACCTCTTCCAACTTCAGTCCTTCCTCCTCATGGTCCTCTTCTGATGGCATGGTGACATGGTTAACTGTGGGGGAGTGTGAGGTGGCGGAAACCAAATTATACAACATCTTTTTTAAAAGTCCGAAAGCAAGGATAACAAGTAATAAAACAAACAAACACAGCAACCCAGTCTTTATGATGGAGGAAACCCAGCCGGAGATTCCCCAGTTGGTAAAGAGTCCGCTCAGCCAGTCGTCTGTTTCTCTTTTGATGTTGGTCACTTGTCGGATGGTGGTGTAGTTGTTCGGTTGGTGGACCAGCCATCCGACGACTGGGAGACTCAGGCTGAGCACTGCCAAAGCTCCGAGGGCTAGGTGGAACCTCCTCGGAGCGGGGAATCCGGCTCGGGTTGCTGTTATGAAAAACTGAAAGACACTAAACAAATATGTTACTTAAATTTGACAACAGCAGGGAAAGGGATGGCTCTGCCCGGAGCTGATGTTCAGCTCTCCTCGTTCAGTGTTTTCCTTTTTCGCCTCCACGCTGCCACGGTGACCTGCGGACTGTTGATTTTGCCAGATCCTGGGCTTTTGGGAACATAGGGCCTCACCCACTTAGCTGGAATCCATTTTGGTCCCGTGGGGGTGGACACGCAGGCGTACCCACGTCCCCACGTGACCAGATCGTGTGGCCCTTCTGTCCCTCCAGACCCAGGATCTCTGACCACGACCTGCGGTCGTTCTTTGACCCCAAACAGCGAGCTCGCGCCGAAGTGTCGGACAATGGGCGGATTGAGACCTTCGTAAGAACAATTCAGGAAATTAATGGTAAACAAAGCTCTGGCCAGCCTGACTGATGGTGACTCTGTCTTGAGGACCCTCTGCTGCTGATGTAGTACACGCTTGATGGTCCCATGGGTCCTCTCAACCATGGCTTGGCCTGTGGGGGAGTGGGGGATGCCGGTCTTGTGCTCCACCCCCCATTGCTGCAGGAAGCTACGAAGCTCCCTGGATTTATACGCTGGGCCGTTATCGGTTTTCAGTTCCCTCGGAATGCCCATGAAGGAGAAGGCGTGGATGAGGTGTTTTATGGCATCCCCGGCCTTCTCCCCTGTGTGGGCAGAGGCGAACACGGCTCCAGAAAAGGTATCCACGGATACATGAACATACTTTTGTCGTCCAAATTGTGGGAAGTGTGTGACATCCGTTTGCCACACCTCACAGCTCCTCAGCCCTCGGGGATTAACCCCTGCATGTAAAGTTGGAACAGCCTGCTGGGAGCATGATGGACACGCGGCCACGATCGCTCTGGCCTGTTCCCGCGTAAGGTGGAAACGGCGAACAAGGCCAGGCGCGTTTTGGTGGAAGAGCTGGTGGCTGAGTTTCGCCTGCATAAAGATGTTTGGCAGGGGGGCCATCTCAGCGGGGGCAGCAAGGGCATCAGCCTTCCTGTTCCCCTCTGCGATGAACCCTGGCAAATCGGTGTGTGATCTCGTATGCATCACAAAATAGGGTTGCTCTCGGTGGGAAACCAATCTAACTAATTTCGAGAGCAAGTCATAAAGTGCTATGTTGGACACTTCCTGTAAAATCGCCTGATCTGCTCTGGATACCACCCCCGCCACATAGGCGGAGTCTGTGACCAGATTAAAGGGTTCGGGAAACCGCTCAAATGCCCTAACGACAGCGGCCAACTCAGCGACTTGAGGTGATCCTTCCACCTCGGCAATATCAGCCTCCCACTGCTGAGTTTGAGGGTCCTTCCAAGTCAGAACTGACTTGTGGGACCTTCCGGACGCGTCTGTAAAAACGGTTAGAGCCTTGAGGGGCCTCCTACTGCGAACCTCTTTGAGTGATAATATAAATTTAGTTTCTGAATTAAAAATTTTGTGGGCAGGCCGATGAATAGAAATTTGCCCAGTGAAGGAGTCCAGAGCGAATTGCAGTGCTTCATTCTCCTGAAGCAAATGCTCCAACATAGCTTTTGAAATTTGGCCCGATCTCAAGCCAATTGGGATGTGAATACATTCGAAGTCACAACCGGCCAATTCTCTGATCCGGAACCTTGCCTTCCGGATCAGCTCAGCAACCAACTCCTGTGGCCGGGTCATCCTCTTGGACCGATGATGACTCAGGAAGACCCACTCTATGATCAAGAGTGGATCATTCCCTTCACGGTCCTTCTTCGGGATGCTCTTCCATTGGAAGATCATCCCATGGAGGTGTGGCAACTTTCCCATTATTATGAATTTGAAAGGAAGCTCTGGGTCAATTCTGTGAGCTTGCCTTTTGGACATAGCGTCCTGCACCTTTTCCAAAGCCTTTTCTGCCTCAGGGGTAAGCGCCCTAGGAGAACTCAGCTCCTCTCCCCCTTTCAATAAATTAAAAAGGGGGGCTAGGTCGTTGGTGGTGAGACCTAGCCAGGGCCTTACCCAATTCAAACTCCCACACAGCTGGTGGACATCTGCAAGGGAACTTACTTTTGTTCGAATTGCCAATTTTTGGGGAACAATGGTCCGCCTTCCGATTTCGAGCCCGAGGTACTTCCAGGGCGGCATCCGCTGAACCTTTTCTTCCTGTAGCTCAAACCCTGCAGCAACCAGTGCATCGACTGTCAGACCAAGCACATGGGAAAGCATGTCATCATTCGGGGCGCACACCAGGACATCATCCATGTAGTGGTAGATGATGGCCTGTCCCGCGGCTGCGCGGACAGGGGACAGCAAGGAGGCCACATACCACTGGCAGATAACAGGTGAGTTCTTCATCCCTTGCGGGAGAACTCGCCAGTGATAGCGTCTCCTCGGGGCTTCCCGGTTGATGGTGGGAACCGAGAAAGCAAAACGTGGGGCATCATCAGGGTGCAGAGGAATTTGAAAGAAGCAATCTTTTATATCTATTACAGCCAATTGCCAATTTTGGGGGAGCATAGTCGGGGAAGGCATTCCAGGTTGGAGAGACCCCATGTCTTCGATAACATTATTAATTTGACGGAGGTCTTGAAGGAGCCGCCACTTGTCCTTCCCCGGCTTTTGAATCACAAAAACTGGGGAATTCCAAGGGCTGTCGGTTTCTACAATGTGGCCCTTGGCTAATTGCTCCTTCACGAGCTCCTCGAGCGCTTTTAATTTAGGTTTTGAAAGCGGCCATTGCTCCACCCAAACTGGTTCGTTCGTCAGCCAATTAAGTTTCTTGGTGGGACGCTCGTCAATGGACGCTGCGGAAATTTCCACTGAGGGGTCGGGTATGTCAATTTTGACCCCCCATTGTGACATGAGATCTCTGCCAAGCAGAGGCTCCTTATAATCTAAAACAAAAGGACGGATGTTAGCCAATTGTCCTTTTGGCCCCTTAATTTGCACTATGCTCCTGGATTGTCTCGCCAATTGCAACCCTCCGACACCTTGAACGTGTCCAGCCACGTCCTGCAGAGCCCAATGTGACGGCCAATCCTGGGCTGGCACAACAGTCACATCTGCCCCGGTGTCTAAAAGACCAGTGATGTTAATAGTTTCCCCGCCCACCCTGAACTCACAGTCTACCCGGGGCCTTTCTTCAGTGATGGCTTGCACAGGGCAAGCCACTGGGGTGTTGTTCGGTCCCCGGGTAGGGATGATTTGTGCGATCACCTGTCCCTTAGGAATAAATGTGGGTGGATGGGTGCAGCGCAGCCAGAGGACGAGATCTCCGGGGTTGTTGACGAGAACCCCTGGAAGAATCTCGACCTCTTGCGGGGTGTACTTACAGTCCCCGATGATGACAAGCTCCTTTCCTTGGACTGGCCAGGCTCCTTGTTCTTTGGTGTTTATGGAAAGGAAGGTCCAATCCGCCGTCCTCAGATAGAGCGCTTCGGTGAGCCGCAGCCGATAAGGTTCATGCCTTGATGATGTTACTAAAATTGGCTTTGAAAGGTCATGGTCAGTATTGTATGTCAAGTTCGGTGTGTCACATCCGGTATTATTGTCTGTCTCAGTGAAAGGCAGCGTATCATTGGCGCTAGATGTTTCTTCCCCCTCCCCCGCTGCTTGGTCCGCCCTATTTCTATCTTCGCGCCGGGCGGACCTGCGCTCCCCCCTTAGTTTAACTGTTGGGAGCTATCTCCCGACCCTCCCCTGTTCCCACTCCCCCCGCCTTCCCCCCTTTTCTTTTTCAAAGCGTCAACGGCATCCCGCAGTGGGCAGGTGTTCGCCCAGTGCCCGGGCTCCCGGCAGATTAGACACCGGTTCTTCTGGGGCACATACGGTCCGCGTGTCGGTCCTTGGGTGCCAGACACTGCTGAAACTCTTGGTGTTATTGATTTCCCTTCCCGGTCGTTTCCCTGCATGTAGGGGACCTTTAGCTGACACACCCTGAGCATATCTGGAAGGGTCGGAGGGGGGTCCAGAGGGAGACTCAAAATTGCACTCCGGCACATATTATTTGCATTTGCAAACACCATCTCCCTCAAGATCCCATCCCTTACCGCCACTTCCGTCACTTGCACCTCGATTGCTCGGGTGAGCCGCTCGACAAACTTAGTGAAACTTTCCTTGGCCCCCTGCATGATCTTGTAATAGGGTACGACCGGGCCGTCTGGCACCATTCCAAAAAATGCGGAGACCGCATGCTCCCTGGCAATCTGGAGGGCTTTGATGGGGATATCTGAGGTTTGGTCCGATGGGTCGGCCCATCTCCCCTCACCCATAAGGTGTTCTAAAGTGAGGGGGTTCCCGTTGTCATCCACCGCAGTCTCCGGGTCTCGGAGGAGACTGGGCAAGGCCTCCCTGAGTTGCTGCCTCCATGCCGCTACCCACAGTTTGAACTCTGTTGAGTCAAGCAGGCAGCAGAACAGCTGCTTCAGGTCCGCAGGAATAACGACAGCAGCATCGAGATCTGAACGGAGCAAACCCCTGAAATAGGGGCTGTCCCGCCCATAATCTCGATGGGCCTTGCACAGATCCCGGATGGTGGACTGGGGGAACGGGTGATGGATCGCTCGGACCCGCTGCCCTCCTCGGGAGCCCTTATAAACGACTGGGGATACTGAAGGAACAGGGGAAGGCTGATGCATCCCTGCAGGCTCAGGCCCTGGCCCCGCCCCCTCCGGGCCCAGACCGTGGGAACCGGAAGGGGGAGCGTGGGAACCAGCAGGGGGAGCGTGGGAACCGGAAGCCCAGGAGGCAGGTCTTCCGGCAGGGGGCGTGGTTTGGGAACCCGATGATGTCATGTGGGCGTTCCCGTGGGAGGAGTAGCTGGGAGGAGCTGTGGGAGTGGTCTTGGAAGAGGGAGGAAGCATGGGTGGAGTCTTTTGGGGGATAGGAGGGGCTGAGGAGAGGAAGGGGTTGGAAGAGTTTGGGGCGGGAAGAAAATGATTTAGAGAAGAGGAAGAGGGGGATGGGGAGAACCGTGCCATGCGGTCTCCTCCATCTTGGGGATAAGGGGTAGGGGAGCCATTTTGTGGTTGGGGAGTCTCAGCTAGACTAAATCTAACACGAGGTTTATTAACTGGGTAAGATGGGGAAGGGTGGAATTCTTGAGCATCCCGGCCAGGGCTGCCCAAGAAACCCCGAGCAGTCTGGCTAGGACTGCCCGGGCGGGGGGGTCGAGAATTCCTGGGGGAGCCTGAGCCAGCAGGTTGGGGTCCTGCTGCTCCCTTCAGAATTCTCTTCTGGGGACAAGGGGAAGGGGAACGGGGACAGGGAGAGCAGGGGGAGGTTTGCCTAAAACTGGGCTTTTTCTGCACTCCCTTGGTGGTAGTTGAAGCAGCTGCTGAGAGCTGCACAGCCAGATTAAAGAATTTTGTGGCTTGCTTGTCCCCTTGGAGCACCAGATCATGGATTTTGTTTTGTACAACTGTCCAAAACTTGGGGCTGTACACCTGCTCCGGGGACACACGAGGAAAGTGCAGGAAAAGCCACCTCACAAACCCCTTGAGCTCGCCCCTCGAAACCTTTAACTGGGCGAGCTCCACAACCAACTTAAAACTATAATACACACCTTTTTGGGCAGCGGAGAGTTTTGCGCCCATCTCTCCAAAACCGAAACCAAAATCAGGGGCTCGGGGACACCTAACAAATCCCCCTTGCCTGCTGCCCACTCGATGACACCCAGACAAAAGCAAACTTAACAGAAAACGAACGCGGAGGTCACTCCCCTAAAACCGGGCAAAACCTGAAACCCAAACCCGGGGGGTCCGCACCGAAAAATAAAATCGCAGTGTCTAAAACTCCTGTGGACACTTCCACCCAAAAGACAACTGCCCGAAACTTAAAGTTTACAAAACGAAAAAGAACAAAAGAGCACCCCGAGGAGAGTAATCCGCAGGGGGATGAGGCTAACCACCACCCCCCCGAGCTGCGCAGCCTGGGATCCCCCCCACTCCTGGAGGATCCCTCCCGAAATTAGGGTCTCCACACCGGGAGCACCCTCCGAAAGTAAGCCCCCTCACGAAGAAGGCTTACCCCCTCCTGGGATGCGATAAAGCCTGGGGTCTCGAGATTAGCTGCCTGAAGAGGACCTGCTGGGCGCTTCAGGCTGTCCTCTTCGTCCCTTGGGAGCGTGATCTACGAAGCCGCTCTACCAAGGGTAGCGGGGCGTCCAAGGACTTTTCTTCAGGCTCTTGCAGCCTCAGTCCGTGCCGCGGGGTCCGCCTCGTGTCCTGAGGGTGGGGGCCCCACGTTGGGCGCCAACCGCTGTCGCGGTGCTGTTCCTTGCGCTGATGAGCGCGGCCACGGGCTAGCTCAGTCTCTTGCACCGCGGCAACGGGTGAGGTCGGGGTGGCAAGTCGGGTGAGCCACCTCCTCCCTGTGGGTCTTGGTTCCCCTCTCAGCGACGGCCAGCAGATGGCGTATGCAACCCACGGCAGCTAATCAAAAGGCGGACTCCTCTGGGCTCAGTTAAACAGGATTTTATTCAGGGGGAGAGGCAGCACGGGGCTCAGCACTCTCTGACCCACAGCCCAGAAGAGACCCTGGGGGCAGGCGTGCACGAGCTTTTAAAGTGGGGTGGAAACAGGGGTGGTGACAACCGGTCAGCCAGTCACAGGGATCGGGGGGGTTAACCGGGGGTGTGAACCATGGAACTGGGGACCAATCACAAAATGAGGGGAGGGGGTCTCCCGGGCCCCAGCCTATCACTCAGCACCCCTCCTGGAGGATTCTAGAAGCCAGGGAAGGGTCTCTGAGTGGCAGGCAGGCGACCACGAGGAGGGGGGGGGGCGGGGATTGACAGCGACAGGTGCAGGGAAGGGATGAATGACAGAAAACGTCGGGTTTTACAATAGACAAAACAACAGATGCAGAAGGGAAAACCAATGCAGAACACAGGGGTATACAGCGAACTAAACCATTATAAAATAACTTAAAAATCTTACAAAAATAACTTCATAACTTAATAAAACAATTCTCACACCACCACAGAAATGTAAGGAAACATGGTCACTGAGAAAGAGGGCTCCCCATTTGGCAGTGCTTGAGGTTTACCATCCATCAGCTGAAACAAGAAAATGAAAATATTGAAGATATTCCTGAGATAAATGTTTTTCAATTGAGTAGAACTATATTTAGGCCAAATTATTGGTATTAAAGCAACTTGTTTCAATAGATTTAAATCATGGCTTTTTAAGTATCAACTGTGCTGTATAAGCAAGTAACTTTTAAGTGGAAAATGAGCATTTTCCCTTGAAAAAGAGTCAGTAAATTACATTCTGATGTTTTCTCCTTCTTTTTTTTTTTTTTTTTTTTTTTTTTTTTTTTTTTTTTAAGGTTACAGGATTCTCAGGAACAATTTAGTTTTCAGTAAATGTACATTTCGCAATGAAAAAAATCATAGTTAAGAAATTGCCAGTCACATCCTGGGACAGTTATACAACCACAAAATTAAAACATGACGCATTACTTTTTTATTAAAGAAATTAAAAGCCAGAGGCAAACAGACAGTACCATATTATAATGTAGGAATATTAGCATTAGAAGGCAGAGTGAGACCCTCTACAGCATACTGATGAAGATCAGTGTGTGTTAATCATTCACTAGATACACAGAGAGGAAATGTGGGCTTATGTTCAAGGTTGTATAACCTGTCAGATGCAAGATTCAGTCTTACCTTAAAAATACTTTGTGGCTAATTAAATTTAAGATTCAGTACAGAGGCTTAGCAAGTGAAGAGGAGTGGTGTACTGGAAAGGGAAAATGTATGAAATTAAATGCCACAGATTCCTATGAACCCTGACTGATGTGTTCAGATTTGTAATTTTGAGAACAGACACCAAGGGTGAATAGCTGTCAATAAAATTATCATCTGGATATTTTATAATCTATAATGATGCTATTTTCAGGGTGATTGCTCAGGAAGGAATCACATCAATTTGATAATAATGTGTACTATTGCCCTTTACTATGTACACACTGTATTTTATTATATTTTAATATTTACATGCAAGCATTGAAGCTACACATATCTGAAATTATTACTGACTTCAAGGAAGAATATATATGCATAAGATTTTAATTATTTCAAAAAAAAGAGAATGTAACTGAAATTAAAGTCTTGGAAGTTATTGTAATGGAAAGAGAAGTCCTTCACATATGAATTGATATGGATTATGAAAATTCAAGCTTCCTCCTTCTTTACCAGCTGCCTTCAACTTTCTTCTAAAGTATGAAATCTGCAATTTAATTCACTTGCTGCAGAAGTTTTGTTCAGCTGCTGGGGTATTTCAGTACATGGCAACAAAAACCTAAAAATAAGAATTCCCTTTATCAATATAAATTTGGCAAAAAGCTATCTGGAGGATTGGTGTCATTCCTCTATGACACCTTTGTTTTTTAAATCTTATTTGCAATACAGCATGGTGTGAATAGTAACAGTCCATTCCATTTTGAAATTCTTTATTTATCATCCCTCCTCACCAAAACAGGTGAAAGTGAGATGCAGGATGGAAGTAGTTATTTCCCTTCACAATTTCAGAAAATAGTTTTATGGTTTGTTTCCCGCCACTAAAAAATTCTATACAAAGTAAAATTCTGTCCAAAGGTGCTGGGAAAACACTTTCTCCGTCTGATCAGTTTTAACTGAGAGGTCCCTTTCTTCTGATTTTCTTCTTCCATTCTTCCTTTGTTATTTTAGGTCTTCTAGCTTAAGCAGATGTAAACATAGTTGACATTTTGTAAACAGTGCATATAAGATGAATGGTGCTAGAGAGTTTTTGTTAAATACACCTTTGACCATTTGTTTTTCTAGTTCATGGAATACAGCTGTCTCTGAATGTACATGTAAATACCATTAGCATGTCCCGGAGCTATCCTGTACATCAGGGAAAATGACGTTCTTTCCTGCATTCATCTCTTCTGAATATTACTGTTATTTATTCTCTTGCATTGAAGAGTCAGGAGGCTGTAGCACTCAAAAGTAAGCTTTTCCTAATAGAGGTGGATAACCCATCTTCCAAACAATGTTTTATTATTTCCAGTTTCAGTACTTCATTTAGTTGAGAAACTTCGTGACATTAACAATACAGACACTTTTGCAGTTAATTTGGCACTTTAGTACAAGCATGATGATATACAGTTTCCTGGTCCTGATTAGGACAATGAAGCCTAAACGATTGAATTACAGCAAAACTCATTGCCATACCCACAAGGGGTGCTCTAGCCAGCACAGAAATCTGTAATATTGTTGCATCATTCTGTTCTTGGTTCCTTAAGTGATATGTGTAAGATGAAAGAAGATATCTCTATAAAAAAACAACAACAAAAAATCTAAAATGGTGCTAACAATGAATGAAACTGATGAAGAGACTCTGTAGCTTACTTTGAAGACTACGAAAGCAGAATCATCTTTTGAAGTAACCTTGCTTTCTTTTCTATTGGAACACCTCATTCTCCACGTATACTTCTGCAGTTACCTCTGGCTCTGCAGCTCATCACTGTCGCCACACTGTCTGGCTGGACCAGCTGCTGGAAGCGGTTGAACCCATTTGGCAAGTTGCAGCAGACGCCAAGATTATTCACTCCAGAGGACGGCTACAGCATATGTGACCTCCAGAGTCCATAGGATTTAGGAGGCTGGGTCTGCCTCTCAAAAATATGTTGCATACACAAGAAAAATTTAACAGGAAAGGCCTTGAGGAATGTGAAATTTGATGCAAGGAACAGGAACAATGGAGCAAAGGGACTGGCAGATTTTCTGGGTCTTCCAAAATTGAGAAAACACATTTAGGATACAGGTGGTGAATAAATGAAATTCTCCCACGAGACAGAACTCCTGCAGTTTCCTTGAAACTAAATCAAGGAAGATTTGTCTCATTAATTCTTATTACTGGCTGGTTACAGACAGTGTGATTGAGCAGGAAAATGTTAATGGTTACAATGGTTGGCTGTGCACTAAACATAATTGGAAGTTGATGCTGCTTAGAAAACAGGTTCATGCACTTAAAATCAACATTTAAGTTATTGCATTTTTAAATCAGTTTCTAATTCCTTCTCATAGCCCAAAGTTCTTTTACATTTTAACAGAATCATTCTAATCAAAAGCATATTGCTTTCTTTTGATGATGGAAAACATTCCTTGTCTACTAACTTTAATTTGTGTCATTATTTCCACCTGCATAATATGGATGTTCTTTTAGTAATTTGTGTGTCCCTCAGCTTCCTCAGCTTCTGGTTTTTGGGTGTTTTGTTTTGTTTGTGGTGTTTGTTTGTTTGTTTGTTTGTTAATCTTTTGAACCTGCTGGCCATTTTCAAACAGCTATGGCAGCAGGATAATCTTGTTCCTAAAGGTTTTGTGAAAACAGGTATTGTTTACACTTTGAAAGCCATGTGAGGTCACCAGGCTTATGTGCACTGCCTGGTCAAGCATTAAGGCACCACTTGGGACAGGCAGGAGTGGGCACCACCACTTTTTGTGTTCAGCAATAAAGCCAGAAGAGGAATCTGAAGTGTCATGAAGAGGATAAAGAAAATGGGAAGGAGAGGAAGTAAGTGGAAAGGGTTTGTGCTAGGACTTAGGACAGACACAAATAAGAGACTTTGTTCTATTATATCCACAGTATTGCAAATAAACTTCAAAATGTAAAATAGCATATATAAGAAAAGAATTTCTGCATACGTACAACACACGCATAACTTATCTACCATTATTGTCCTTTTCCTCTATTGCCTCTTCCAAAGCCATTTTCATTTCATTTAAATTAATGTCACTGAATTAGCTTTTCCAAAAGTAGAGCTAAGTGTGGTATAAGTATATGATATCTAGCAGCAAATAAGGCCAAAAAGATTTTGGATTCAGGGGCTTCTTGGTCAAACAGCAAAATTAGTCAGGAAACACAAGGAAACTATAGAAGTCTCCAGCAATTTCAGAGACAATGCTTTGTGTAACTACTATCAACTTTTAAAATAAACAGCATCATGATAATAACAAATATTTACCCAGAATTTCATAACATAAATTCAGGAAACTCAACTCTTCCTGACTGGGTTTGACAATGGTTGGTGCTCCACTGCACCAAGAGCTCCTCATCTGTTGAACACAGAGCATAACGAACAGCAATGGTCTTCAGCTCCCAAAGGCTTCCTCCTTGTGCAGCTGACTGGAGATCAGAAGTAGAACTAGAGCCTCATGTCACAGCTGGATCCAGGGAGTCTTCTCTTGTCCCCAACCACTTACATTCAAGGACAGGATCTGAAGATATGTTTCAGGCTCCTTTCTCTTTTTTTCCAAGCATGAAATGATGATAGCTGGACCTAGGCTCACTGGAGCACTGCACATTCTGTGTTTTAAATAATTCCTTCTGAAACAGCTGTTGTCTTCAATACAGAGATAAGGCCATGAACCAGCTCCTTTTTGGTATAGTGATATGAATCAAAGTGTATTAAGGGATTAATTCTGCTGCTTTGGAGAGTTGTGGGTTACGTATCATTGTGATTTGTTTCCTTTTCTCAGAATATAAACCCAGTTACCTTTTAATTGCATGCCTGCATTACATTTGGAATCTTTTTTTTTGCTCTGTCAGGCACATTCTCTTGGTCTACCAGCAGAGTGTGCTGACTCACAGGAACAGCATTTTTCAAGTGAAGGTTAGGCTGAGAGGAGATTTGAAATAGAAAAAGAATTAGGCTAGTAAAAGGAAAAAAGTGCTTCCCTTCAGGGTCAGCTTTTTACCTCTGATGGCCGGATAAATTCTTTTTTTTTTAGTAATTCAAACTGACTGGGTGATGATAAAACTTAGAATAAATATCCTGACTTTTAAAATTGAGTTTAAATTTCAGGATAAATGGATAATAAATAAGTTTTAGATTGA
The DNA here is from genome assembly GCF_015227805.2 of Hirundo rustica. Taxonomy (NCBI): domain Eukaryota; kingdom Metazoa; phylum Chordata; class Aves; order Passeriformes; family Hirundinidae; genus Hirundo; species Hirundo rustica. Next base: position 131,964,093 of record NC_053450.1, read on the forward strand.
GTGAAAGTCTCTCCAAATGTTTCTCAGGTTTTGTTTCCTCAAAGTATTTTGTTACAAAGGTTCTAATTTTTTCTCCATAACTGCTCAGAAATCCTCTGCTTGTTTGGAATTGTATCTTTATTTCAAGATGTGATGATACATGACTGCAGTGCACATACAAACCATTAATCACTTTGTTATTTAATACTAACTGGAATTGGTCACTTCCTGCTTTCAGATAACCACCCTTAGACTAAACATCACTGCAGATCCCTCAGGACTCCTTGTGGCAAGGCAGATCTGGAGAGAGCTGCAGAGTGCAGCTGGCCTTGCTGTGTGCATGTGACATTTGGGAGTCTGGATGGAAGCTGGTTAGGGGTATGTTGCCACCTCAATGATAAATCTTTATTCAGAAATACATAAGCAGAACTGGATGCAGGGACAACCTCTGGTTGCAACAGCAGCTGGGTAGAAATCATACCTCCCTGCACTTAAAGCTAAGGGGTTTTTCCTGCTTTATGGTGGTCCCTGTGGCACAGTTCAAAATTTCCAAATGTTTTCTAAGTTTGAGGCTTACTAAATGTGCACAGGTGCTTGTGTTGTTTTCTGGAACAAAATAAAATGAGCATAGTATTTTATCTCGTCTCAGCTCTTTCTACCTGACTAAGTCTTGAATCCTCTTGGTCCTGAATTATAAGGTGTGGGCTCTCTTCTCCAGTTAAGAAGCTTTAAGCTTAACCACCAAATCTTCCTCCCCTACTGCTTCCAAGCAACAGCTTACTCCAAAGAAAAATCAGTGCAGTTATAGCCCGCAAGATGCACACCCACATGAATATGAGAGGTTGCTTGAGGGTTTTCAAAACATGGAAAAGAAAGCTGAGTGACTTGAGAAAGAATTTGAATTGCGTATTATTTCAGCTTATTGACACTTTCAAGTAATTTTCTATTCCTAAACTTCTGTACACTAACTGTGAATAATATGTTTCAGAATACTACCCCAAGACAAACTTATAAACTCTTAGATATCTGAAGATTTAGTTGAAGTGTCAAAGATGCCTTATGCACTGATCTTTATACAAATTATCTTCTTTAGACCCCAGCTCATCACCAGAAACACAGTCCCAGATATTTATACTTGACATCTGCTGACACGGGCTAAGACTTATTCCATCAGACTGAGGAACAGTGACACCCCATCCTCTTTTACCATCGTAGAATCACAGAATCATGAAATCCCCTGAGTTGGAAGGGAGCTGCAAGGATCATCGAGGTCCAGCTGCAGGCCTTGCACAAGACCACCTTAAGAATCACACCATGAGTTTTTGTGAGTCACATTCACACTATATGTTATACAGGGGGCAAAAGTTAGGGTTTACCTTCTAAAGCCGCTTGCATTTAAACTTAAAAGCCTTAAATTGAGGCCCTTTTCTTGACCATAGATTGACCCTAGACCAGATACTAAGTCAATCCAGCTCGTGTTTAGGTACTTCATACAAAATGACTGCAGTAATGTAAGAATGGTCAATTGCATTCTACTTGAAGATTGTTTATGTCACATTCTGGGCTGATTTTGCTATGACCTTTTCCTGATCCTCTACTAGACACTGGAAACAACTCAGATTGGCTGGGGCTCAGGGACACCTGGCCTAACCTGAAATGCCCCTGCTCATTGCAGGGAAGTTGGATTTTGGTTTGGAAGTTTGGAAGTTGGAAGTTTCATTTTGCCTCAGGCAATATTAATTCCTGAGTGTCACTAGTACACTTTAGAAGTTTTTAAATGGCTATGGAAGTACAAAGAACTAAATTAGTAACCAGATGTTCCCTTAAGTTTTGCAAAGCATAAAATGCTAAAGAATGCCAAGAAGGGATTTCTCACTATAGCTATATGTTCAATATAATAAGAACATTACCAGTTCAGCCTGTTGCCCTCTAATTCAAGAATCAGCTGGAGAGCAGGAGAATGACTACATGACAAAGCTGGTCTCCACTCTGACTTACATATCAGGTATATTGATTGATACATCAGAAACTGCTTGAATTTGTGTGTTTGAAAGCTGATACCTGACAACAAGATGGCTAAGGGTCATACACAAAACATGAAGAAATCCACACAGAACACATGCCTGAATGTGTTCCAAACTTATCTTGGGACATCCAAAGATCGGGTGGACTGAAATCCCTTTTAGAGATGAATCTTTCTCTCTGTCAATTATAGAGGCGAAAGTGTTACATTTAAGTATGCTGACTAAACACATAAAGTTGTGAGGACTGAACCAAGGCAGAATCTAGCTAGTCTTCCCTTTTGCTCTATAAACCACCTTGTCTCAAGGTGTGCCTAAACTTCTGGGGAAGAAGCCATCAACAAAAAACAACTACATTTTTTAGGAAAACACTAAAGAAAACCATCAGGCTACGGCTAGTGCTGCTATAACACAACTTGCTTATCAAGTTATGGAGGTCAGGTCAAAACACAGATCAGTCTTTTCATCCAGGTTGTTGATTGTAAAATACCCCCTTGAAAAACACTCTATTTTCATGCCTGGGAACATGTTAAAACCTATGGTTATTGCTGAGCTGACTGGGAATGTATTTGTATTCCTTTTTGTTGTTGTTGTTGTTGTTGTCTTCTATTTTTATTTTAGATGAGTACTAACATCACACAGAAAAATCATCGCTTCTGACAATAAGCTATCCGTGTTTCACTGTGCTGATTTTACGTGCTTAGATGATAAGAGCCATAATTAGCCAAATCTTACTTTTAGATATGTTTCCTGGTAGGCTACGGTGAAAATACCACATTAATGTGGCCTGATTCAAAAAGCCTCAGGTGATGCAGAAAGTGATCTCATGGCATCTTACTTGTCTATATCTCAACCTATCTATATCTCAACCTATATAAGCAATGCCCATTCAGCAGTTCAAAAAAAAAAAGAAGGCATTCATTGATGACTCTCATTTGTCTTCATTCATAGAATTCTAGTTTTGTTTGTCATAGTTCTTCAGCTCTATTTGGTAGTTAAGCTCAGGTCACTTAAATAAAACCCTGTATTAACAACAATAATTTAAAATATTTGCTTAGCTAGAGTCACTGACTATGAGAGGATTGATTAGCCATTTTATCTTTTCAGATCAAATGGTAATAGAATGAAGTGTGTATTCAAAAATCAGAGCTTTCATGTAGTTAGCCTATAAGTGAGACAAGTAGAAATACAGAAACTGAAAATAATTCAAATCATCCTCTCGATTTTGAATTATATCCCAGAGGAGGAATCAGTAGAGTCGCAGTTCAGCTGGAGAGCTGGGAAAGAAATGTTAATTGTTAGAAATACATATTAAAAATATTATTTGATTATTCTCAGCCTATCTCCTTTCTCCCAAAGAGAAAGTTTTGCGCAAAATTTTCAGTAAGCCTGTCCATTTCCACCCACAGGGAGGAGCTCAGCTGAATTCCTCATTTCCATCCCTTTCATTTTACTCTTCTCACTCTGCTGGGTCAACTATATTGTTTGGCTCAGTGTTACCCTTTTCTGTCCTGAAAGAATTTTACTCTCCTCTTCTTTAGCCTCAGTTTTCATTATTTCTTGACGTGGTGTTGTTGTGCCCAAGACCATTCATATCTCATTTCAATTTTTTTTCACGTGCTCATCAAAATTTCTTCCATTTATACCGCACTTTTCAGACAGATTTCAGACAGCACTTTTATGAGACAGATTCTCATAAAATTTCTCCAAACCCACTCTGAATCTTTGAAAGAATTGAAAGGGCAATATGAAAAATTGTTGGCACTTTTGAAAGAATAAGTGAAATATTAACAACCTTCTGACTCTTCTAGTCTGGGTGGCTGAAAGGTTTGTCAGATTCACATGATGTTCTTTGGCAGAAATCCCAAAGAATAGCATCCCAGTATAAATTCCTGAGGCTTTTTTGGGAAAGGATCAGTGAAAAAAAAATAGGAATATTGACATCAGTGTCATAAACTTACAGCAGTAATGTGCACATGCTGAACACTGGAAATGCCCTTGAATTCTAAAATCACAGCTTTTTAACAATGCACTGAGGGGAAGTTATGGATGGCTCCTCTTCCAAAGCAAAGATTGAAAGAAAGAAAGAAAACTGAGAAAGTTCATCTGTGAGGTTTCCACAGTATTTTTAAGGAGTGGATGGCTTATCTTTTATAAGTAACAGATTCCCTCAAGCGACAGAGATGAAAAATTTAATATTCTCCCAGGGGAAATAGGCAGGCAGCCCAGCCACATTTTCCCACCTGAAAAGCCCCAAGGTCTGTCCTCTGTACTACCTCAGTCAGGAACAGGGGTCCTCACTCAACTTTTCTTAGCTGAAGTGCCCAAATCAGCTCAAAGTCCAGTTGTCTACAAAAATTACTTCACACAAGCTAAAAATCCATTAATGGTTTGGCCAGTAATATGGTTTTTTAAATATATATATATATATATATATATAGGCAGTGTTTATCAACAAACTTCCCCAAAATGCTGATGCTTTGGAGCTCCAAATATTGGCAAGTTGTATTATTAGAATTTATACATTTTGATTTTAAAAAGAAGTCTCAATAGTATTTGCTACCCTATATAGATTTTTTTTTTTTTTTTTTTTTTTTTTTTTTTTTTCCTCCACAGAAATATAATTTCTTTGGACATGAGATTGAATTCTGATGGGGAGAGAGAGAGAGGACAGTCCTGGGAAATAAGAGTTATATCTATAAATGAAGAGCATTAAGAACAGAATAAGAATGATGCCTCACTTTGATGAATGCTCTTGTGGATTTTTTAGGCAATCACTTCTCCTAGCCTTCACTAATTCTCTTTCTTTGAATTCAAAACAGGATTAAACCCGTTTCTGTCTCAATTTCTCTGCTCAGTAATCAGGAAAAACACAAGACATGGTGCAGGCTGCTGCTCTGGGATGTGGTCTCGCCAGGGCTCAGCTTGGCTGAGGAATGAAACAGCCCATGTGTACAGCACTGCAGACCTTTGGTTGATTTCAGTTGACAGATAAGTATTAATTCTTTTAGGAGAAAACATTCCCAGCATCATCTGCAGGCTGGTGCTATAAACTGTCTCTTTCCTCACTCATCCTTTCTACTTTGCTAGGAAGTGGCAAACTCCTAAAAAATTGAGTGTGGGACCTGCAGCACTGGTAAGTGGGAGCCAGTGACAAACAGGGCAGCCCTATAGCTGAAAGCTTATGTCCTGCCATTGTACCTGTGCTGGTTTTGGCAGGGACACAGTTCATTTTCTCTACCGTAGTTGGTGTGTAGCTGTTTTGTGTTTGTGCTGGAAACAGTGTTGACAATTCAGCAATGTTTTAGCTTTTGCTGAGCAGCGCTCGCAGAGCATCAAGGTCTGTTCTGCTTCTTACACTTCTACTACACCAGCAAGAGGGACAGGGGTGCAGGGTGGGCTGGGAGAGACCACAGCCAGGACAACTGACCCAAATTGACCCAAGAGATACCCCAGACCATATGGCATCATTCTCAACATATGGAGCGGTGGAAGAAGGAGGGGAATGTTTGGTGTGTTGACATTTGTGTTCTAAATGTCACTGTAATGCACGCTGGAGGCCTGATGTCATGGACATAGCTTATCCTCTGCCTGACCACAGGAAATAGTGAATGAATTATTTCTCTTGCTTTGTTTGCATGCACAGATTTTGCTTTACCTATTAAAATGTCTTTATCCCAAGCAGGAGCTTTCTCATTTTCACCCTTCTTATTCTGTACCCCACAAGTCCTGAAGGAGTGAGCAAGCAGCTCTGTGGGGCTGAGTTCAACTGGACTTAAACCATGATAGTACCTCAAAGCCATCAGGGAAGTGATGGCCCAGTTTCTCTGCATGTCAATACCAAATAGCAGTCCCTTGGTATGAAGTTTGCAATCAAAATAGATAAAGGTAGAATAAATCTTACTGTTTTCTCCATTCTGCCAGAAAGGAATATATTTCCTGAGAATGGCACACAGCTCATTTGTAGCCTGTGCTGAAAGGACCTAAATCTGCACCTCTCCATCTTCAAGCAAATGCAAGCTACATCTTTGCCCCAGTGGCAGGTACCACAGTATGGGAGAACGAAGAAGCTTCATTCGTGAAATCTCATGAACTTAGATTTTTCTAGATCAGGTGTCTGAACTAAGATAGCAGTGCTGCAAATAATTCAGAAATGTGTCCAAAGTTTATCACATGTTTGAGATACATGTCTCTCTTACATAATCACTTCCAGCTTTGAATGTTCCTGATGGATTTCTTCCCGGTATCCTGTCAAGCAGCCAAACCCATAATTATTTATCGATAAATGGCAACATTTTCTGCACCGTATATTTTCCTGTTTAAATGTCTCCCTGAACATGCTTCATCCAGTTACATAAGCTCTTCCATGTCCTCACAAAACAATTTATGCATTACTTTTCTTGTTTTCTTGAGAGTCTCCTTATTTTTCAGTAATTATCAAGGCTAAATCATGATAGTTTGTTTGGGGGATTTATATATTTATTTATTTTCCTCATTAATGGTCATATTTGACAACAAAATGCCAATTTATTGTAGTGGAAATGGGATTATATAAATATTTCTGCCTCCTCCCTGGAAGCTTTATTCAAGTTACTTTACAATAATAAACTCTCCTAATAGGAAGATGGCAGAAATCCTACAATTTATTATCAGTGGAAGGACATGACCTTCAGATGGCACATACAGACATTTCACAGTACTCTTTCAAATAAAAATACTGAGCACTGAAAGGAAAATGGGAATGCTCAGATCCCTGGAAACTACAAAAAACTACTGTGACCATTTCCAGACCTTATTTAAACATGTTAAGATAATGCAAACTTAATTAATATCCTTCTTAAGGGTGGGAGTTTTATTCTCAAGATATCCTTATATGCTAATTTGAATTGAACAGTACATTTATTCACCTTTAGGAGAATCTTACTCTGTAAGCATTTTGAAAAATATCTAATTACTTGCCCCAAAATCACCATCTAAGATGGATAAAGGTAAAAGGACTGGAACTTCATTAGAAATATTTGAATTCCTTAAAGGTGGCTGACAATCTTTCAGTATATGATGGGTTTTCATGGCACTGGGGGGGGTCTAACCAGGTTAGACTTTATGGAGAAATCATGTCATTCGTAAAGTAAAAAATACAAGCTATTTTTCTCTAATAATATTTCTTCAAATAGTATTTCTGCAACACAACAATATGAGCTGATATCCTATATGCTGAGTTTCAATTAATTATATCAGTATCTTTTTAAAATTATTATACATTTCTTCAGGTCAGCTCCCATATTACTGTTTGGAAAACTTTTTTTGGCATCAGAAATTGTATTGTTTGTTTCATGTATTGTTTGCTCCCCAAGTCCTGTCTGAATATTCATTACATGCCATAAATCGGATGGATTAATTTGGTTTTCTTATGCAGTTTGCTCTTTTTTAGTGCTGCCAGCAAGCACTTGATCTATAGTTGGCATTATGTTCAGAATGGCTATTTAATTTGCGTTAGCCTGAGCAGCAAGTGATGCTCTTTTTCCCTTAACTGCAGTAAAGCAGCAAAGAAAATAGTGTTCTTATATCTGTGTGAGGGCATAACTGTAAAAAGACTAAATGTAGGTACAAATGATATCATTATGTAGAACAGAATTATGGAAAACACATCAGGCAATTTTTCAGCATCCAAGTCTATCTTCAGACTAGCTTTTTAGTGCTGGATAAGCAAAGCTGTTGTCGGAAATCTAGGGAACCTGGTAACCTTGTGGTCAACTATAAAGACAACTTTCCTGTTATTCTCCCAATCAGAATGCTGATGAAAAAGCAGTTAGCCTCTTGTTTACCTTGACTGTGGACTCTTTATCACTCAATCACTCATGAGTTGTGTGGCTTCAGCACCAACCGGCAGCATAAATTGTGAAGTGTCATTGCTGTCCTGCTTTAGAGACACCATTTCTCCCAAAGATCTGAGCATATTTGAGCACATGAATAGTGGTGGCCAGCGTGCCCTGTACACTCTACAGCAGCTGGGCAGCTTTGCTGTGACACCCCTACACCCAGCATGGAGTCAAGAACCAGCACTGCCTTTCTCAGAGCAAAACCCAGATCACCAATGCCCAGGTTGCTTGTAGAATTTAAAGCAAGGACCTTATGGTGTGACTCAGCACAAGCTTGCCAAAGACTAAAAGTCAGTCTTTTTTCTGTAAGTTTTAAGGACACAAGACTTCTTCCTAGCAAAATATTTGGCACTTTCTTCGGTAAGGAGAGAAAATGCCAGACGGATTCGCTGTGGTAAATATCAGAGAATAAAAACAAAATGTTGCTCCAGGCACTGGGCAATGTTCCCATTGCTCTCTGTATGATTCAGAGGGAAGGATGCATGACAAAGGCTGTATAAAAATATTTTTATCTTTAGTGATTGATGGATACTGGTGGCACTTTGGTCTCTGGGATAATTTAGAACACTTTGACAGAAATGTTTCAAAAAGATACACCTTACCTTCTGTATTCAGCTGTTTCTTTCTGTAGGGTGGTGCATGAAACTTTACTGATTTTTCCATACCTCAGGTGAAATTAAAAAAATCTTCAGTAAGTAAATTAAATTTAGATATAAATGACTGGTTTGTGCTGTCTTAATGGAAAACACACAATTCTCACAAAGTAAGAGGGGTAACATTAAGGAAAAACCTCAAAGAACAAAGCCAGGTACCAAACAAGAAAAGGATTTGTCAAAACACTGCTGGGCATATTTGAAACTGTTGCCAGGAGGCAATTAGCATGGTTGTTATTGAAGCAAGCAGATAGGCTTGACCCAGAGAAATAATACTTTGGAGTATGATAACTAATTTTTCTGGAAAAAATGAGATATTACAAGTTTCCTGTTTTAGTTTAACCTTATTTTTTGCTCTTGAAGATTTCTGAGTTTTTCAGAATTTTATCTTCCTTGAATGCATGAATAACCCTAAGAATAGGGTAAATTAAATTAAATGAAATTAAATGAATAAATGAAGAGAAGAGCGCAAGTACATATTTTAGTTATGAAATATTCACTTATTTTATTTAGAATTCATATTTTTACAGCTATCTTTTTCTAGGAGATGTAAGACTCCCCAGCAGAATTCCAACTTTTGATACTTATGAATTTGTCAAAAAATCCTTGACTTCAAGGTTGTTGGTATTTTTTTATTTCTCATAGGAAAAAAACCCTATGTTTTTTCTCAGTGTGAACATGGCATGTTGATTGCTATTTTACATAGAATGTTTATAATATATGGTTAGATTTAAACTGAAGGGATACTGCTGTGGTGGTACGAGTATCTACACAGAACTGACATGCCTTTTAAAGTTGTACTGTTCAAATAACTTTCTAAGTATTGTGACCTCTTTTCCAGTCTTCATTGCAATATGTTTTTTGGTAACTTGAATTTCATAAAAGTGGAAAAAAATCTTCTGAAAGAATTCATTTTGCACATCTAATGAAAATGAACCCTGCCTTGAGCATAATTGTCCTTTAACTGTAAAAAAATCAGATTATGTATATCACATGAGTCCTCTGAAGAAATATTTGTTTACATGCCATATACAGAAATCTGATAAAATATCATCATCCAGAAAGAGACACGAGTGTTTATGTAATACACTGGTAATTAGCACAGTGCCTGTCTTGAATCTGTGAGCTGGCACTTGATTTTAAATGTCATGAAGCATGTTCTCCAAAAACAACCACCTTCACAGCACAGGTAGTAAAAAAAATTGTTAAGTAATTGATATTAGAGGAGTAATAGTAAAACATCTATTCCTGGTGCCTTGCTTAATTATCCTTACGTAACCCATATGTGACTTTCACTGAATGGCCATTCATTAAAAATTAATATTGCATGTGGGAGCTGTTTAGTGATGTCAGGCATGTCACACATGATGAGACACCAGCAGAAGTAATTTTAACAGTGTAAGTGTTTTCCACAGTTTTTGCCTTCATCCTACATATATAAACAAAGAACTGTGTTCATTTTTGCTGCTCGTAAAGTCAGTGAATATTCTGTCAATAAATTTGGGTACACGTGGGGTCAAGTTGGTCAGAAAGAAGTCATAAGAAACGTTGACAATAATACTAAATATAATATAGTAATAATTAAATTCAATTCAGCACCATTTTTGGAAATTATATGTGATCAAAAGAAAATCTGTAAATCCACAGGAATTTGCCTAAACCTGCCACAGAGCACTGGAAACAGAGAGAAATGATTCACTCCCCATCACTGACCAGCACCTCAAAGGCTGAAAACCTACTCAGCTGTCAAGTAAGGCTCTTCCTGAACCATATTTTGATTGTCATCCTTTATGACAGTCTTGTACCTCTTCACAGCTCAGGAGCCTCCAGTCTTGTCTGATACTTTTACTTGAACAGTTTTACTACTTATAACACTTAATTCCCGTTTGAATTTTTGCCAAAGTTAAAAAGTATGCAAATAACAACTCTATAGCTTACAGATAAGACTAATTACAGATTCCAGCTACAATTACTTGTTTTGAGTTAAAGGAAAAATTATTTCCCTCAATAACATGCAATCATATGCAGCACAAATGTTTAAGAAATTTATCAATCCACTAGTGTCTTCACAAACCATGCATCTCAGCTGATTCTAAAATGTTCCTGGGTAGGTTTACAAAGCCTGCAGAACAGATATGTGGGAAAATGGAAATGGTTGTCTAGAGTTACCTATGGATGTTCTACATTGACTGGGGTGAGGGGAAGTGTCTGAGTAGTCTCTTCTTGTAGGGTGATAAAAGCACACGCCACATGTGGTGGCATTAACATGTGGGTGGGTAAAGTTGCTGCAGCTTCCCTTCCCAGCATGGTTTTCTCATTGACATTTCTACAGGGACAGTTTGTTGCTGAATCGTGGCAGGCTGAGCTCCTCTAGCCCTGCTGCATCAGTAACAGGAACGTTACTCACCCCTGCAGAGACATCCCAGCTTGGCAGAGGGCACGGCTCTGTCTCCTTGCCCCAAAACATCCGAAGCTGCCAGGTTTTAAAGCTGGCAATCCCATTGCTCTAACCGGTAGCCAACATTCAGAGTGGAAAATAAGCATATTTCCTTTGGAGGCCTGATAATCCCATAGGACCATAGGACATAGGTTTGCATTTTAAAGTTGCCTGTTGTCCATTTTTGGTGCTTAAGAGGCACTTTTGCAGAGGTGTTGAGCAGAAAGAAGTCCCACTGAGTGACCGAATATAATGTGGATGTGCTGATGTTATTCTTCTATCTGCATTGACAGATCGACTCTGCAGTGCTGGATTAACAATTGGGCCCAATATATATCTACACATTAAATATATATCCACACATTAAATATATATCCACACATTAAAACACAGTTTAAAAAAAAACCCAAAACATTGTATGTGAGGCACTAAAATTCAGCATTTTAAAAGAAAAATATTAATGTGTTAAACCATTTGTCCCTCCCTGGGCTGAAAGAGTAAAAGCTTGTAGATGTTAGTGCTCTGAGTTTTGATCTGCCCTTGGTAAACAAACATTAGATTAGATCTAAAATCACAAATGGTATTAGATTCTCCAGTGTTCAGACACATGCTGCACATATTGATCTACAGAAAATTGATTTTTTAATTAACTTTCATTTTTAAAACTAATAATATTTCACATATTTAGCATGTGTTCTGATCAGTACTACTAAATGTTGCACATGGGAACCATCTTACGTGGGAAATTCTGAAGTATAAAAGTTCAAAATGCCAAATCAAATTATTGGTAATAATTGGTTTTATTTCTGTTTACACAACCATTAATCTGTTACATTAAGTCTCCATCATTTTCTTGGTGAGGAGCTAGCCAAGCTCTTCATGATGGATTTGAAACATTAATAATTTTTCAAGATAAGATTAATTTTATTCTTTATGAATTAGTGAAGACTACCTTGATATTATGAGGTGGCAAAGGAGCAAATAAAATTGTAAATTAGCATACAAATTATTCTCTGATACCAAAGCCTGCAGAAAAGCCTGCAGACAAGTTGACTGCAAATACTTAACTGCAGACTAGCCATGTACATTTTTATAATTTTTCTCAAGCACATTCTGAAATGTATATTGTTTCTACCAAGATACATTAAGGCGTTATTTTAAAAATATTTTATATTCTGAAATCACTGTACATTAACAGCTACAATCATCCATTCAATTAGCCATTAGAATTTGTTAATATGTACTAAACTGTTTATTCAATTTAATAGCTCCCTATTGATCTAATTCAGATGTCTTGGGAGCTGTTGTCTGCTTTATAACTGTCAGGAAATAATTGCTAATTTGATCTGTAATCTGATACTTGTTAAATTTCTCCATTATGTAACTCTTCCATTGTTTCTATTTAGAAAAAATGAGAGAAAATGATAATGGGAAGGAGCAGTCAATTACAATAATGAAGTGCAATGTCTTCTGCCTTCTGTCTTCCCTCTGCAATGGAAGGGAAGAATGTTAGTTCAGCATACAGAAAAGCAGCAGGATTTCAGTAATGAACTCTAGGTAAATAATAAGCAGCTTGTTAAATATATGGCTCAGATATTGCAACATAGTGGGATTTTTACTAGAATCTACCTTTACAGTCATATTTTCTTTTTTTCCACTACACCAATTTTTCATTCATTTTTGTTTTAAATTTGTACCTTATACCCATGTTAAAAATGTAATAAACATGCACAGACTGTAACTACGACAGACCACTATTAACCTCAATCATTTTGCTGAGTTCAGAGCACTCATGCACTTATAGCTGTTTGTGAGGTGCTATTATAAGTATGAATCTTCTCTAGACTGATCTGACATGCTAATTACCATGTAAGTCTGCACTACTATCTCTTCCTAATTATGCCAGTGGTGAACAATTACTGGCATATATTATTGAAAGCATTCTCTTGTAAATATGCTAATATCTTTTTTTGTAGACTTCTTTTTATTTCTCTCACTTCATATAACTTGTTTATAGGTGTCCTCAATATGACGTTCTTCTACAATACAATTTCATCCTCTCTGTACCGTATTCGTACAGCCACATGTGTGATTTTTTTTTTCTTGAGTCCCTAATGTTTAAATAAACATATCCAGCATCAAAAGAACTGTTGCAAGAGAAGCTCAAGATCTTGCAGTTAGTGAGTTTTTATTTAAATAACCTCACAGTGTTTGCTGTCCAATAGCCACAAAAGTTGTGTGTGAAGAAAACAAAACAAAACAAAAAACCTAACCAAACAAAAAACCCCAATGAAACAAAGAGGGGAAATAAGCTATATATTTAATGCATATTTTGGTATAAGGAACTGGTAGAAAATTGCACAAGGCAGCCAGCCTCACAACCCCATTTTTCCAATGGTGCTGCCCAGGCCTTTGGGAACTCCAAGCCTCTCCTACAGGCTGGTCTCCTAATGCACTTGTGAAAAAAAAAAGAAAATCTCATCTAGTTTCTTTTGAATCTTTATGTACAAAGGTCCACTAGGAAGCACTAATTAATCACCTGATTGATTAGAAAACATCTTCTTCCTCTAGACTCTTCTGAAATTCATATACTCTTCAGAATCTGTCTGCTCAGCATACATCCAAGACTCCACAGTTAAAGAAACGCTCATAATAAAACGCTTGGATATATGAGGAAAAGAGGAGTTTTTAAAGTATTAATTAGCAAAAGTCTTTCTCGGACAGAACAGGTTGAAAAATTAATAAGTTTCTAATCACTCAGTCATTCCTCCATTTTTATGTTGACTGCCAGAACTGGAAAGGGTGGATATTTCTTGCCTGGGTTTCATCCTTTCTTCCCATCAGGCAAGTGGCAGGAGGGTATTGTGTTCTTCTCCCTGCTCCCTCAACCCATTCCTTCTCAGCAATATCCTGTGACTCCAGAGCATGGAGCCACAATGTCCACATCAAATAACCAATGGGATTCCTGATGATGGTAAGGACTAAATTTATCACCAAACCCTAAGAAAATCCTGAAAGGAATGATTTGCCCATGAAATTAATGGCTTTCTGATATTTTTTCCCACTTTTGTTTCTAATACAGCTGTGCAGTTTTACTGCCCTCCAGTGCACTAAATAAACTGTATAAAAGCAGGGATAAATTATCCCTTTTCCTCATTATCCCTGTGTGGGAATGTATCTTGGGAGCAGACCCTGCACAGTGACACCTCAGATCCTTTTTTACTCTTGACTTCTCTCATCCCCATCACCTCCCAAATCACTGGCTGGGGTGGACTGTCACGCTGACTTTTTGCGGTTTTCCCAGGAGGTCTTAAAACTTTGGTGTGGCTTTTCTCTTCTTGCTCTTGAGCAGCTAGCACTGAACACAGGTGTAAGAAGAGGTCCTAGCCAGCCCAGTCTGCACTCCGTCAGGATGCAGCAGCAGTGGGTGCACTGCTCCTTCCTTAGTTTCATTCTGGTTTTGGGCTGCTTCAAGAGTGTCAGGCAGTCTAATAAATAGTTGTCTAATAAAGGGTTTGAAATGTTTGAAGACATCACGCATGAAAGGGAACATGGGTTGTTACCCTGGTTTTTCTGAGTTTCTTTATTAGCCTTTTGATTTTCATAAATGGAGTCAGATCTTTTAGTTACTGTAGAATATTAGAGCAGTTTTCTACCTTTCCCACAGATGTAACATAAACAAATCCTTTGTTTTTCATTCCCTGTCCTTTGTTTGCATATTTCTAACCTGAAAACAATTGTAACTGACAATTCGTCTGGCCACTGAGGCTGAGGGGTGGAAACCCCAAAAAGCCAATCTTCTGCTAGACCCACAAATGTATAAAAAGTAAAAAATAAACAAAGGGGTCTCTTCTCTCCGCTCTTTCAGCTGGGAGCTGGATCAGAAGAACCTCTGCGAAAATCTCTTGTCTGCGTGTGATTTCTTTATGTGTCTCGGTGATAATGGGTCTTTCTGAATAGGGTAGAATTGAATCACCTTATTCCTAGTTAGAACAAGACTTTACAGTAATACAATCATTTGGTCCTCTCTTTATGCTCTTTATGAACCCTTTCTGTTTACTATAGTCAATGCATTGTAAAATGTAAAATTTATTTACACATAAATTACACTACTGACCATATTCAAACCAAACACCCCACCATTATTGTTACCAAGAGACTGAATAGATTTGAATTTGATCATTTCAGGTGGATCTGATGGAATTTAATATTATAAAGCTCATTTGTAATGGCATTAAAAGAAGAATAATAGTTATTTATGCAAATGCCTGCAAAAAGCTGTTTTGCATATGAACTGGAAATGCCATAGTAGATTTAAAGTCAGATGAAACACTCAGTTCAAACTGCATTTGTCTACATAAAAAGAAGTAACTACTCAAACAGTAACAAACTGCTTCATTCAGTATGGTCATGATTTATCAAGGATTTGTATTTCTTTGCCTCCCAGAACAGAGACCAGACAACCGTATCACTGAAAGGAGGCAGGTAGTTTCTGCTTGATTAGTGACTACATGTCCATGGCAAAACACCAAGAGACAAATACATTGATTTTTCTTCAAGCAAGCTCTCAGTAATATTAACAGGATGTTGACAGAGGAAGTATCATATTGTGTCTATACACACACAGGCACACACAGCGAAAGGCCGCTTAGATGAGGAAACTTTTCCCAAGTGTCACTGGCCTTTGATCCTGGCTCTCCCAAGAAAATATTTTTGTATTTTTTGTACTTAATTACTGCGAAGGAAGAGAATTCAGCAAAGCATTTTTTTAAATTGATCGCCAAGTAAATGTAGTCAGTAAATTTATTATTTTTGTAAAGACTGCACTTGGTATCCTCTGTAGGAGATTTAATGCACACAATGAGACCTTTTGTAAGTAATCGATATCTTATGTGAGGCCAAAAGTCTAGGAATAGTTTTCAATTTATTTCAATCTCTGCTGCACTATTCAATTTTATGTCACTAATTTGATTTGGAAATGGTGAAATAAGATGCTTCAACAGCTTCTGAAAATCAATCATGAGCAAAGAGTCATGATCGGTCTCTCTGTTCAAACTGGCAGTGTGTCAGGACTATTTTATCTTCACAAGACCAAACGCCAGTTTGTACTGTGCACGGCCAGAGGCAGTAAGCATGAAACCACTCTTAAGCTTTTCAAGGCAAATGAGCTTTAAGAGTCAATTGACAGGAAATTGGATAAACTGTTCAGGATAAATAAACCTGAAGACTTTATTAATATGATATAATGGTTTTGCTATATTTAAAGCCTTTTTATTTTACATAGTTCATTTTATTAGCATGATGAATAGGGATTTATTGGATCCATAAACAGTCTTGGAGTAAAAGCACTCCAAGTCTTTAAATGCTCACTAGAGAACAATTAAATCTCTCTTCACAAAACTCTACTTACTTTTTATAGAGAAATTTTTTACAGAAAAAATGTGCCATGAGATAACTTTTCATCTCTTCCTCTCTTTCCTCCTCTGTTTTGGTATTGATTCATTACTAGTGCTTGCTTCATAACTTGTGAAGAGAAAGGATAGAAAAAGGAATACAGGGACCTGAGTTTAAGTAAACCTGTGGGGAACGCTTGACAAAGTGGACAAGGACACCTGGTCCTTGGGAAGTGAATACAAGAAAGAGTGGAAGAGATGCACACGTTATGACTTGTGTTTATTGGAGGTTAAGGTTTCAATTTGTGCTGTTCTAACCTTGCATTCCCACGTTCTTTCCCTCATATGATCATCAAGATTTTGCGGCATGCTCAGTCCCCATCCCTTCTCTGTGCCCTACTATTATTCCACTCCTCTTTTGTCTCCAGGATTTTAGAAGGGACTTTTGTAAAGATCCAAGGCATATTGACAGAGAGTTTGGGATAGGCCATGGCATGCTGTCACACGGGTGGTACTCTTGCAATCCCTGTGTAGTGTGCCTGCTGTGCTCTCCACACATTTCATTTCCCAAGTGCCTGTTTGCCTGGACTGTAGGAGCGAAGTGGAGGTTGTCTTATCTCAACTTTCTCTGCAGATCAAACAGTCTTGGGAAAGTTTTCATGACAAAACAGCAAGCATTAAATTGGAGAATTAAGCATCAAACCCAAACCACATATTTCATACAAAAAATAACTTATTTCAAGGTAAAGAATATATAAGAAATAGATGATACTTTAAAAATAATTCAATGTATTTGCTTTACACATTTTTCAAAGTTTATCTCTGGCCTACTCAGGTATAACATTTTGGGGTTGGAAATACTTAAATAGCACACCAAAAAATGTTAGAAAAATGGTGAGAGAGATAGACAAGGTAATGGTGGAAAGTCTGATAAGAGCGAAACAAGGGTAAATGATTGCCATTCTGAAACAAATACGGGTTGTAGAAGGAAATGTTGCCTCTAGAGCTGGCATTCACCCAGAGAGAGCTGAGAATGAACATCTTGTCATGAACTCCGAGGAGAACTCTCAGGTCCATATCTTAAAAAGTAATTAGGTCAGGAGCTTCCATTGATTTCCAATTTATACATACTAAAAACCTCTGTGCCTAATTTGGTACAAGGAAGGCTCAGCATGCTGAGAAGCCTGCAGGAAATTACTGTAATTAGAATTTTGAAGATATGTTGAAGCAGTGCTGAGATGCTGGTTTTGTGCAGCAAGCACAACAGTACATGCAAAATGACAGTATTTGCTTTGGCAAATATTTCTAGAAAATTAAAAGCCGCTAATGCTAATACCTTCTTTGATATACCTGTGCAGTCTAAATGTAGACATTGCAGTCACAGACAAACACTGAATATGAGCAACCATATAACAAATACGATGGATAAATTTTTCGTGAAGTTTCTATGCAGATTTTTTACCTCATCTTTATGATACAGGGGTAATTCATGTGATATTTCTGATATCAATTATCTTTCTCAATAAGATTAATGAATTTACATTTGGAAATGCTTTTCTGTATTTGGATTATGAAGAGAACATAATGGATCTGCAATGTTCATGCGTCCCCTGAATCAGCAACGTGGTATCATAAAGGCTACAGTCCTCGTGGTGGAAATTTCTTCCATTACAAAGCATTCGATACTGTTGTCTAACAACCTACTATCTGAGTCTAAGATTTTGAGTTTTAAAAAAGTCCTTCCAATGTCTTATTCTTTTGGTTTTAAACAAGCATTGATATTTTCTTTCATAATTTTCTGATTTTTAAAATAATAAATTATTAAAAGAACCTAATGAAAATATTCAAGTCTCTTATGTTGTCATAGGAGTGTTTTATGGAAAATGCATTTATTTACTCTACTGTTTATCAATTTGTAATGACACTTTCTATACTTTATAATCTTTATTTGTTGTAGACTAATGAATATTCTGAAAAATATGTTGAGAACAAAATAATGAAAAAAGGCCCCCCTGAATGTGGAATAAGGTTCCAAAGGTATTAATTCTGGTAAAGGCTTGCAAAGCTGGTAAATTATTATGTCCATGTACATCTGTGTCTACATCTGGAGTTCCTTTTTTAATTGAAAACTTCTGAATTTAGATCCTCTGTCTTACTGACTGAAACTGTATTAAACTAGTAGGAGGTAGAGTCCCAAACACTGTGGTTTTTTCCATAATATCCTGTCTAAAAGAAATTTTTAGCCATCTGTTTGGCCA
Source organism: Hirundo rustica (assembly GCF_015227805.2). Taxonomy (NCBI): domain Eukaryota; kingdom Metazoa; phylum Chordata; class Aves; order Passeriformes; family Hirundinidae; genus Hirundo; species Hirundo rustica. The sequence goes on from NC_053450.1 coordinate 131,982,713, forward strand.
TATGAGGAATTCACAAGATCTGGAAGACACCAATTTGCAGGCCTTTGAGAGGGCTTCTAGATCATACTAACTCTACACAATCCCTGAAAGCGTCTCTCCAGTCACTCATACCCTTCCATAAACTTAACTGAAGTGCTGAAGATGAGACCAAATTCACAGGTAACAATGTGAATTCCCAACCCTTGTGAGGAGCACAGATCAGGGAAGGGGGCTGTAGTGGGACACCAAATGCCCAGAGTTAAACCTCAAAGAATATGAATTCCTTCCCTCCTGGCCTGCAAATTCTCTCTTGGAGGAGAGTAGCTACAGAGAGCAGATAGTACATGGGCTCTTGGATGTCTTACTCAACTCTGAATTTGTTCTCAAATTTTATGTCTGAACAATCCCACTCAGATCTTCTGTTACACATCCAAACCCCTTATCTGAAGCAATTTTCTCTCTTGGCTTTTTTCATGCAGTAAGGAAAGTGTCATTTTCAGCTGTAGCTCTCCTCCCCTAGCATGCAGATCTCTTCAGTCTCAGCCTCCTGCCCCATATGGCAGGTACCTCCAAATGCTCCTTCCTGGGATACTCCTGGAAAAGCCTTCACCATCTGAGCTCTCAAATGACAGTTTTGAATGAAGCATGGCAACACATCCAAAGGAAAAGTGTTCCCAGAAGGTTGTTTTCTGGCTCTATTCAAGATGAAGGCCTTGGGAGATAAATTCTGTGACACAATATGTACTTCCTTAGTTTCCCAGAAATCTAGGTATCTAGAGGTCCTGAAACAGAGAATAAATCTAATCTTTAGTTTTCATAGTTCCCCCAGCAGTCTTATTTTGCATTTTCCACAGCCAGAGTAAAACATCAACTAAAGATTTTCAGACCTTTTCCATATATTCAGATTGGGTGTCTGGAATATCTGGGATATACCACAACCTCTGCACTACCTAAACCAGTGCAACTTCTAAAACTTTATTAAGCTTTTATATATATATATATATGTGTCAAAAATATATAAGCTTTATTAAGTTTAGGAGATTATTTAGTTCTATTTAAATGCAGATTGCCCAATTACTTGCACCCTTAACCATGAAGGGTTCACTGTGGATGTCTTGAGAAAGACTGGTTTCACTCAAAACTTTGTAATGAAAAATACACAGAAAAACTGCCTGCAAACACCAGAGTGTAAGTATGAAGTGGTCAACAAATTATCTAAAGAAAATGAACTCTTCTAGATTTTGTCAAGTTAACTCTCCCCAAGTGAGGAAGAAATAACAGCAACAACAGATGCCTCAGTCCAGCTTTGATCAATCTCTCATTACATACAAAGAAGTGTGTAATTGGGGAAAGCATGGCACTGAATGGAATACTACTCAATGTTTTTATAATGTGCTAAGTATATGTGCTTCAATAAAAACCTCTTTAAAATTGCTCTAAGAAATGTTCACAAAGGAAAAGCTCTTCAGTTTTGAAAGGACTTAAAATCCATCCTACAAAGAAAAAGAACTAAATCCACGGAGGGAAGAGCAACATGGAAGGATATCACTTTTCTGTCAAAAGACTTAGAAAGTAAATTCTTACTTAAAGTATGACCAGCAGCAATTAGGCTGCTGATTATATTGAGAAGAGACCTGACCAAACCAGGAGAAGCTCCACCCTGAGCCCTTCCCTTTGCTCATCTATCTGCTCACTTATAGACAAAAAACATCCAGCAGTATTTTCGTGCTTGTCCTGTCAGGAGATTCTCTCTGCCTTTATAAATATCTGTTGAAACAATGTTACTGCCCTTTTAGCTTTGTTTTAAATCACAGCAACATATGTCCCCCTTGGCTTTGCTTGAAATCTTATTTCTTTCTTTTGGTATGTTCTGCACTTGCTGTTTGACTAGAAGTTAGGGTTTCTGCACCCCTTTTCCCATTTAATTTTTACCCAGTGTAGATACAACAGCTTTTGTTCCTAACCAAAGATACAGTCTTAGAAAAAACACTATAATCTGTTACAGCCATAGATTTTTATAAGGGAAAACCCTCTCCCTACTGCTGAAATTTTAAAATTAAATTTCTAAAGAATTCTTCCTCCTTTAAAGTGTTTTGCCAGCATGAAAATGGTTTAAAGACACTTTTCATGCAACAATAACATTATCAATTAATTATGTCTGAAAGCAAGCCTAACATCATATCAACAATTAGGAAAAAAAAAGAAGCCAAATGGCATTCTTGTGAGGAGATAAGCATTTCCCCACTTTCAAAGACAATATTTGAAAACGGTTATCCACAAGTTGTTTCTATGGTAGATACTCAAAATCTTTTCCACTCAAGTCCATGTGCCCATGGGGCATCACCAACTCCTAGTGCTGAATAATGGTATTTTTAAAGGGTTGGTTTATACTTGAGCAGCCTGCAAAAACAAGGACAAAAATATTTAACTAAGTCCCAAAATATCTCTGAGAACAAGAACTGGGTGACTTACATGTATAGTAATGAATCCATATCTACTTTTAACCTTTTGCTTGGAAAGGAGAAGAATTTTCCTTTGTTGCAAATGCTGCAACGTGAGCACATATAATGGACTGTTTCCTTTGCTTACTGTTCCAGTTTACTTTAGGGACTGCAATCTTTATAATAGTAAATTTACCACTCTAGTAGTCCCTGGATATTATCAGTGATCTGCCTTCTGATGGCAAAATTGTCCTTGTGGACTATCAGGTGTACAAGCTTGTAAAACTTACAAGAACACTGATTTCACCTTTAAAAATCTTTGGAGAAAATTCAAAAATATCCTAAAAGCAGAGATAAAAGTCTAAGCATCTCTTTTCTTGGTGTGGTTCTATAGCTGGAGTTAAGATATTTACTTTTCCCGACCTTTCCTTTACCAACCATAAAGCAAATCTCCAGTAAAGGTCTCATCTTCAGATTCTGTTATTTTTAAAAGTTCACCTGCACTGCAAGAGCTAGCAGAGGAAGGACACCAGGAATCACATACCTAAGTCAATTCTGGCAGCACATCTTTACTGGAAACATGCCATCATCAAACAGAAGGAGATAGCAGCATATCCTTCAGCCAAAGCAAGGAACCAGTCTTTCTTTCACTAGTTTTTCATTTACCACCCTCCTTTTCTAGTCTGGCAGGATTGTGAGATATGAAGAAAACTGTTGTTTCCTCTGTGTGTATGTGGGCACAAATCCTGTCCCTTGGAATGATAAAGCCAATGGAAGTTTTGTAGGATCCTGAAAAAATTCATGATGAAGGTTGTGGAAGTATGAATAAGACCTTGTGTGAGTTGTCTCCTTTCAGGCAGTGACTGGTCCGTGGATAATTATCTGTACTGCTGCACAAACAGGTTTCATTGCATATCTACACACTTTTAACCCGTAAGTACATTTTAAATCTTCTGAAATTATAAATGTCAATCTTCTTTGATGCACAGAGACCCCTGCTTTGATTTGTATGTAACTGCCTTAACTCTCTCCAAGGCACAACAGGAACCTGTGAGACAAATAATTTGGTGGAGTTTTTACTATGTTCAGTGATAATTCACAAAAATCAATGCCATAACTGTCCTCTGTGGTAGAGGCCACGATTTATTGCAAATACTTAACCAAATGTTCCTCTGGGGAAGCTCTTCTAGAGTTATTCATACAGAGGCATTACTGTCACCACAGTCTTATAACTTCAGTGTGACCCAGGGTGGAAGACCTACAAATGTAGTGCCCCCAGCTGTATTTTTATCAGTTTCAACTCTCAGTTTTAAAATGTATTTTCAAGGTCAATGATGTTTTTCTCTACAGGAGAGAGCCATGGCCCTGGCTGGCTGGCTCTTGCTGCCCTGAGATGCTTCAGCCCTGTTTCAGATTAGTTATGAAATTGTTCCATGGAGCCTGAAGTGAGCTTGCTGTAAGGAAGTTTTTGGCAATTTGCTATCATGGCCTTGAATGCATCCCCTGCACTCGGGTCCTCGAGGCAACCCAATTCTGTGACCTGGGGAGAGCCCTGGACTTGTGGTGGGGAGGTTCATGGGGGTCATCGGTACAGGGAGCCCTCAGCCGGTGTGGAACCCTGATGTGTACACTTAAAGGAACAAGTATAGATGCACATGGAACAAACAAACAAACAAACAAACAAACAAACAAACAAACACACCCCAGACAACAAACAGCTGTGAGACTTGGTAGCCTTTTAAAAATAATCTGTAAATAGGACTCCAAGGATCCTGCCACAGGCTTTTCCTCCAGCATTCCACAGAAGAGATGCAGAATTGTCTGTTAGGTTTGTAAATTCTGCTCGTCTACAGTGAATTTGGGCCATTTTAGGAAGCTTCTCTCTGCTCTAGCTGCATATTCTAAACCCCTAATCACAAGCTGGGATCAAAATGCTACAAAAGAATGAGATACTTCTCCAAAACTCATTTGCAAAGCACATGAAGCTGCGCAAAAGCAAAATGCTGTGTAAGAGTTTAGTGTTAGCTTTAAGACCACATGTTGCTCTGTCCTTCTAAATCCTGGGGGGTAGCACAGTCCCTTGTGCTTAGTTGTGCCTCTTTCAATCCTAGTAAATGCTCTGTCCAGCTTATGAGCTAATGAAAGCCACATGTAGCTCAGATGTGCTGTTCCAGAGCACAATCCTAACTAGCCAAACCCTACACAGTTATTTGTCTTTTCCTCAAGTATTTCCAGATTTCTGGAGTCTTTGAAGTCATAGAGGAATTTCCTATGCACTGTGCAAAATACAGAAGAACAACAAAAGTACCCTTCTACCTTTTACATAAAAAGAGGGAAACAAAGTTGTTCTTAACCAATTTTATTTATAAACTGAAAGGTGATATGCCAACATTGGCTACAGTTCTTCTTGATAATCTTCTCTCCTAAAACCTATGGGACTATAGCAGGACTCTGGCTATCAGCTAAGACAAATATGCTAAGAAAGAAAAAATGGGTTCTCTTTAATTGGGCTGGAAAAGGAAAAGAGTAATGATTTAGGATAAATTAAAATAATTTCTAAATTTTGTCAGTCATGGAGAAAATTAAGAAGAATCCTTTCCTTTAGAGCTGTTTGTGTGAAAGAAGTAAAACAAAAATTTTATGATCAATTTCCTTCTTTTTTTTCGGTTTGAGGCTAAATTTGCGAACATATGAAAGCCAAGAACAGCTAAGACAAGTATAATTCTTGTATCTCTTTCTTCCTTTCCCCACCATGATATCCATGATCAATAAGCTTCAGTGTACAAAACTCTCCCTAGAGAAATGTTTTGTATAGAAATAGATTTCAAATTTTCCTTGTGAGAAATTAGGGAAGGTTCATGGAATGGCACATAGCTTCATTTTAAGGAAAAAGATAAATCACAAATTTTCTTTTTTATGTTTTTTTGTTTTGTTTTGTTTTCCTCTTTTATTCACAGCAGTTCAAGAAAATAGTCTGTTTCAGAAGTTGCTTCTTTTCAATTCTAATATGTTCATTAAGAAAACTTTGGAATATGTAAGTATTCTGTTGGTAAATCAGCCCTTTTTTATTTATAACTTTTAAAAGGTTTTCTAACATTCTCACAAAGCCAGTGGAAAATAAACTGGCAAAGAAAATTGAATTAGATGAATAGACTGAAACTCAACTACTTTACAGATTTCAAGAGCATTTAGTGAGAGGATGAGGGAGAATTTGTTCAAAATGAAAGAATGTAGGTTTAGATTAGGTATTAGGAATAAATTCTTTCCTGTGAGGGTGGTGAGGCACAGAAACATGTTTCTCAGAGAAGCTGTGGATGCCCCATCCCTGGAATTGTTCTAAGCTAGGTTGGATGGGACTCTGAGCAATTTGGTCTAGAGGAAGGTGTCCCTGCCCATGGTAAGGAGGTTGGAACTGGATGGTCCTTAAAGTCCCTTCTGTCCCAGGCCATTCTGGGATTCTATTATTAGCTCAGATGTGCACTAATCTAAGAAGTTGTGTGTTTCAGATGGACCTGATCACGCAGATATGTGTACAGTCACGTGCTTTCCAGGGTAAGGCTTGCTCACGCCCGCGACTGCCCAGGGCTGAGCGTGTGAACAGGCACGACACTGGTGGCGGATCCCCAGGGATAGTCCGTCGGTTTCTGGGGAAGCCATGCTGACAGCTGTGTGAGAAAGGCCAGCTTTAAGCTGGCTATGGATATTCAGTACTTTTCCATAAAACTAATAAAGAAAGGAGCAAGAAAATTGTGGGAAGGGGTAGCTTACTACTTTAAATTTGCTGTTATCTTTGTTTAGGGTTACAGATAAGCGTCACTTTCCTGAAGGTGATGAATGACGTAGAAGAAATATCAGCTTCCCAAACAAGCTCCCACCACCATTTTGGCTGTTTGTGTCTGGTGAGATTGTGACTCATGATCAGACCAACATGATTTTATTTTGTCTCAGGCTGAATCATTTTTCCTCCTCCTTCAGCCTCCCAAGAACTTTCAAGATAGAGGCGTATGCACACATGAATATTCATGACCCATTTAGGAAACATTTATGCAAATAGACATCCACTTTTTGAAAACAAGAACAAAGAGTTCTAAGTGGGAAAGTAAATTTGCATTTTGGTTTCAATAAATAGGTGTGGATTTTTTTTTTTTTTTTTTTTTTGAGTATTCAATCAATTTGACAAACTGAGACTGAGACTCAACCCTGTTGCCTAAATCCTGTGTAGGCAGAGATTTGCATATTCTGTTTCACAGCTTACTGGTAGATCATAGTGAAAGTAAATGGCAAATTGTGAGATCATCTTTGCATTATAGTCTTGACTTCAGTGAAAAGGATTGAACAGGGTTCATACAGGTTAATGAGGAGATTTGAAGGGTTAACAGCTGTCTTCTGATGCAAAATTGTTAGAATCCCCTGGTGTAAGAGAAACTGGCACACCAAACCAGCACAACCATGCAGACATGCAACACAATCCTACTGCTCAATGCCTCCATTAATCTACACCTTCCATCATTGCTGGTAACACTGGGTATAAAGAGTAAAGTCAAATTTACCAGGTATCCCATAAAGCAGAACTATGCCTGCTAAATATCCCAGAGGGAGCTCATTAACTCAAAGACAATGAAGTATTTGCACAGCAAATGGACCTATAATGTCTTTTATTTTCAAAGGAAAATTCATGGACTTGCAAGAAACATTATCTTGTTTAATCAGATCTTTTCATAACTGTTTCCTGACTGAAAATATTTCCCCCTTGCATGGAAAAAAACAAAACCAAAATAAACCCCAAACCCAAACTAGAAACACAAACCCCCACTTTTAGTAGAATCACATTTCCTTGAATAAAAAACATTTTTAGGAAAATTGAGGTTAAAAGTCTTTCTATCGTCTCCATTTTTTGTGATATTTCTGCTTTGGATTATTGAAAAAAGAGGAAGAATTTCAAAACACGAAACTGTCCAAAAAACATTTATGCACCTTCTAACTGAAAGAGAATTGAGAAAATATTTAAATTTAAGGAGTTTTTGAAACTGCTTTACAGTTCACATAATCAAATTTCTTTGCTATCACACCATGAGAACACTGAATAAAATTTTACTTTTCTTTTTTATTCTGCTTTAATTAAAGATTATCTGCTATTTGCATAGTTCTTCATTAGTTCTTCTAACATATTTATATTCAGGTATAACCAGTCCTCAGAAGCTTAAACTGAAAGGTACCTCTGTAAATAGCAGTGCTAACTTGCTGGTGGCTTTGCTTTATGGTAAAAAAGGAAGAAAACAAGTAAAAAATTTTAGTAAGCAGCATGCACTATTCTAAACTTCCTTCTGCTGACCCTAGGAAGCTATAGAATACAGGAAATATTTGTGCTGGATGACCATCCTTTTTTTATCAGGAAATAAATAAATTTTAAAAGCAGTAGTTAAATGTGACCTTCAATTAGTAAAATGTCAATTCATGGATACACTTTAATGAATTCACTCATTAAAATTGTTTAAAATGCACTTATATTAAATATTCATGACTAATAATTAATACTTAATTTCTGACTCATCTGATCTAAGTATCACTCTTGAGTCTAGAGTTTCCTGGAAATCTTGTTTTTTTGAAGAGGGGATAAAATTAATGTGAAGATAGCAGAGCTTCTAGAATGTGACAGAATTTAAGCAATAGTTGGCAGTTAATGTCTAATAAGTCAGCAGAAATACAAACTGTAGTGGGAATGGGTTAACACCAACTTAATGTGAGAATTACCTCTGTTCTTTATGGTAATGAAAGGGACCATATTTTTCCTGATTCAGTTGCTCATTTAAAAACATTTACTTCCATCTTGTAGGATTGATTTCATATGCTTTGTGAAGCTGACAGTTCTCTTTACAGTATAGCTAGGAGGCTTTTTTATTTCAGAGTTCTTCCAGCCTTCATTTTACTTCTTTGCATTTTAGCAAATTTTTTTTTTAAAAAAAATATATAATGACTATATATCTCTGCACTGGATATAAATAAAAAAAAAAATAAACAACAACAACAATGACAAAAACCCTTAGTGATTTGTTCAGAGGGGTTGTTTTTCAGAGTGCACAAGCATAAAATCACTGAATTTAGGGAAGCTGAAATTCCCTAATAATATCATATAGCTGAAGTAGAATTCAATATAATTTAATCAATTTTATGTGACTTCACACCATCTATTTAAATTAATGATGAATCACATTTTTAAAAAAAAGAGACTAAGACACAGGGATGCAGCTGGGATGTTATGATGTTCTATTTTGGAAGAAATGTGCCTTTGTATGTGAATTTTCCAACAGAAATGAACAAGGCAAAAGCTCTTTTCTTGACATAAGAGGCTAGGATATGCAGAGCATGACACAGGTATATGATCTGAGTTTGAATGGGTTCATAGCAGAACCAGAAAACCTTTTCTGGAAAAAAAATTCAGACATGGTTCCATAAAAACAAGTCTAAACTGATTTGAATAGTGATGCCAGTAATTCTAGCTTCACTATGCCATAAGAATAAGAGAGAATGGATAATACTAATCAAACAAATGCCGGTACTTTCCATCATAGCCCTCAGAATTTTGTCCAGAAGAGCTTCTATCTCAAAATATGTGCTCTTCAAATAAGAATGCAATTAGATGTATTCTGAGCAATTGCACATGTAATGGTACTGATTAATACGGCTAATCTTGACCTATCTTTCCTTAGTGAAAGATTGAAGATAATTAATTATTAAAGACAATTTTCATTACAAATCAAATGCTATATTTTTTCATTACAAATCAAATCCTATATCTGGAAATTTTGCATTGAGATAGGAACAGATTTGCTTCTTTGGTAAGAGCTGTACATGTGTTTAAGGCACTTGACCAAATCAACAAATCCATTTCCATTTTATGTCTATTGTGTCTTGTAGAGCTTTAGCTCATCTCATCTTTGACATGATATTTTCTGCTATGGTACTGGAAAAATTAAGGGGACAGAACAAATTATTATTAACAGTAAGTACAGAAACCCACAGTTGTCTTGATCTAGTTTTCAGTAGTTTCTCTTTAAGTGGGGGGTTGGATTACAGACATCCAGAGATTATTTCTATGACTCACACTGCTCTTTCACTATGAATAAAAAAATGCAATTACTCCTCTTGGATTTTTGCATTATTAAAACCTTTACTATCTAACCATTAATTATTGACTCATGAAAATGGATTTATATTCATTGGAAGCATTGGGGCATAAGAAGTTTGTCAAGTGTCATTTTCAGGGCCCTCTGTTTTCAGTAATATAACAGTCAGTTTCCTTTCTGATATTATTTCCTCAGTTTCAAGATATTTTTGAGAGAATCTTGTCCTTTTTCAGGCTTTTTGCTTCCATCTTATTATTACTTGGTAATAATAAGATAATTACTAGGATGTTCTAATACTTCTAATGCTTTTCCAACTCTTTATTGCTAATTACAACTGTTTCAAAATACCCTTACATTTTTATAATTAAGAATGACAGATTAAGTCATAAAGCATGCAATAAAATAGAAATTTAAGCAAGATAATTTTTACTAAAATATTGCATCTTAAAGATCAAGAAATGGCAACTGATGTACTTTGATTGAAATGGCTTAATTTGATAATAATCCAGTTTGCTACTAGGACATAAAAAGAAAGATGTGGTCAAGCTGCAGCATAATAATTTCTTTTGGTGATGAGTTATAACAGCCAAATAGGAAGGAGCATAGAGCTGTGTCCTCTGATATCTATTTGCAACAATATGTCCAGCCTCATTTACCATGTGAAATCAAGTATCACCAATATGAGTACTTAAACAGGTTCCATGAGTAGCTGCACACATACTGTACCAGTGCATTCAAACACATGTGTTGACACACACAGGTAGAGAAATAAAATTATTTCCTGTCAGTATTATTTTTCTGCCCCATAATTTTGCAGCATTCCTCAAAACCAGAGTGGTGTGGTGATCACTTGTGCTTTCAGCATAGTGCCTGTTGTTTTGTACACGAACTGTCACATTGCAAGTATGTTCGAAAGGACTTTTGCTTTCTATGTTTCCATGCCCAAAAGAAGCCTTTTATTTTTCATTAATAAGGCTCCTGACCTTGGTCTTATTTACAGTTCTTCCATGGCAGCTGATAGCTTCTTCAGGTTCCCCATTTGAGCTGCTGCTTTAGCAAATGGAAATTATACCTGGTAGTAAAAGCTGCCTATGTTTTAAATAAACCTGTGTGGAGATAAATTGCATCTCCTCAAGAAGACCTTGTGCAAGTATTTCTTTTGTGTTTAGAAGAGTTAGGTGCTTCCCCTGACTCCTGCCATCAGCAATGTTAGGAAGTCCTTAAGCTCTGTATCTAAATGTAGTTTGAGTAGAAGTTGATTCAAAAAAAAAAAAAAAAAAATTGCTCTGAAGCTCTGGCACTTTCTGCGACTACAGGAAACTGCTTGCACACCTTTTGTGGCCTCAGCTTCTCTTATAAATTTTATAAGACCTGCCAGGTTTTCTAATATCTGTTTCAACATCTGCATGAAAAACTTCTTACAGATAATTTTTTGTTTCTTTCTCTAGGAAGATTTTCAGAAGTGTAGTCCTTACCCAAACTTGAAACTTAAGGCTAGCACTTTTTTTTTTTTTTTTTTTTTTTTTTTTTTTTTTTTTTTTTTCCAAACAGCAATGTCTTGCAATTTTTTTTCATTTTGGAATAAACTTACTATTTCTCATTTGAAAAATATCAAACTGATTGCTTTAATAACATGCCACCTCTTTGACTTCCTGCAGTGGTGTCCTGCTTTCCATTCCTCTTTTGGGGACTTAGTGCCATCTGACCTGTCATCTCTTAGACATTGAGTAAATAATCTCATCCCCAAGCTACTTTGACTTTTTTTTTTTTTTTTTGCCAAAGGTTCTGACCTTAATTATAGGATCACAGGATCACAGAATAAGATAATTTGCAAGGGACCCACAAGGATCATCGAGCACACCTCCTGGCCTTGCACAGGACTATACACAATAATGCACACTGAGTGCCTGACAATGTTGTCCAAATGTTTTTTGAACTCTGCCAGGCTTGGTGCTGTGAATGCTTCCCTGAGGAGCCTGATCCAGCGCCCAAACACCCTGTGAGTGAAGAACCCTTTTTAAACCTCCAACCTAAACCACCCTGAAATAACTTCAGGTGCAACACAACTTCTCTCTGGCCCTGTCGCTGGTCATCAGAGTAAAGAGATCAGTGTCTGCCCCTCCTCTTCCCTCCATGAGGAAGCTGTAGACTAGAATGAGGTCTCCCTTTGGTCTTTTCCAGTCTAAAAAGACCAAGTGACCCCAGGTGCTCATCTTATGGCTTCTCCTTCAGACCCTTTACCCTTTACTATCTCCTTTGCCCTCCTTTGGATAGGCTAATTGCCCTGTGTTCAAATTTTGCCAAAAATTTTTGAGTATTTACCTGTGTTGTCTTTTATTTACAGGAGGGTTTTTCAACAACATTTTATGAGCAGTCTTCATTAGTTTTACCTTTAAATCTCCCCTTCAACTCAAGAAAAAATGCCCAGGAAAAAAAGAAAAAAGGTAAGGGGGAAAGGAAAGAAAAAAATATAAGAACATAACTTGGCCTAAATCTATCCTGCCTACCTTTGGATAATTATTATTCTAATTAGGGGACCACAGGGTTGTCTTCATGTGTCAGTGAAGAGAAGCAGCGATCCCCATGACTATTGCCATAGACAATAATGAGCCTAGGGCAATACAAACGGGTTCCTTTATCATGCCAGACCTTGGTAGGCAGCTGGCACATGGTGGCTGCTCTGTATTTAAATTGCAACCATTCCACTCCAGCTTGGCCAACTCCATCTCTTTGAATCCCTGCTGCTGATCGCCCATATTGAAACTGGGTCTTTTCTGGGCTTGTCTTTGTGACTCCTCTGCACAGGGGGCTGGGAGCTGCTCTTAGAGTAGTAATCCTAGTGCCACAGATCTTCAGCCGCGTTCTGGCTCAGAATAGACATCTTAAATGGTTTATGTTCCTGCTTCCAAACTTAATGCCTTTAAACTGATGAAGTTCGGATCCTTCCTGTGTTATATAACAGTGCAGAGCTAATAAATGCATGTTTTGTTTTCTTGCATAACCCAGAAACTATTAAAAAAAAAAAGAAGAAGATGTGGTGTTGAATGAATTATTTTTCATTTCACATGGAAATATCACATTTTTGCTCAATTTTGGAAAGAAAAAGAATATAAAGATGAATCCAAGTCTCCACTATGCTTTCAAGTGTCTATTAGTTTCAGATCTTTTATGCCTTAGATATTTGTGTAAGATCTTTGCCTGGAATTTATACTGGCCCAACAGAAGAACAGGAGTAAGCTAATAATCCTTTTTGTTTGGTACATTATATGGAAATTGTGCTAAGTCTTCCTTATTTTTCTGCTTACATAGAAAAGATGTGGTTCTCAGACAGAAATATTAAATATATGTTTCTGTGAGAATCTTACAAAATCTGGAATTGGGAGGGAACAGATAAAAATGAAAGAAATCCCATGGAAACACCTGCAGTTACAACTACATACATGTATAACTACACCACCATTCTACTAGAAAAAGCTTTTCTTGTCAATTTAAAAAAAATCTTCATGCTCTACATTTAACCATTTCCCTTGTTTCTCAATTTGTTAGTAACAGATTAATTTGAATCACAGTAATAATATATAGAAAAGCATAATATACAGAAAAACATCTGGATTTTGGCTGTAGACTTCATTATCTTTTTTTCTTATCTTTATTTCTATTTGTTAACTATTGTCACCTTTTCAGTGTTCTTGGTTGAAATTTGCTTGATTACTAAATATCACAAAAACCTGAAGAAAAAAACCTCAAAATTCAGAAATTATTTCAGACTATGAGATACAACCCACATGAATAACGTTTTGTAAAGGACCAGGAAAACAACCTAACAGTTTTTTCTAGATGGTCAACAAGTTGCATGCAGGCAGGAAAAATGCAGACTTCAATTGCTGTCATGTCTAAGATTGGTTCCATTTTAATTTTTGGGAATAAGTTTTAAATCTAGGCAGGCTACAGAAGCTGCTAGCTTTATCTTTTTATACCTGTGCCTTTTCTCTATTGTTTTTACTTTGTGATCTGGTATCTGAGTGGTGCCTTTTTCAGTGAGGCTTCTGCCTGTTTCTTCTGTGCATTGTTTTTGAGGTTGTTTCTGGTGAGATGCATTGCTGCAGGCCTTTCTCCATTTTGATAATTACAACCTCCTGAGGGTGAGCAGACAGTGTCTAAACATACTGGAAGATCATAACATTGCTGTAAGCATATCAGCCACTTCACATCATAAGATAGATGCCAACTTCTCCCAGTCTGGGACAGGAAAGCTACGAAAATGTCTTAACTGTAATATAAACTATATGATGCAAGTGGCTTTCATGATAGAGGTAAAATTCTGCAAGGACAGCTGTGACCATGTGTTGCTGTGTAAGGTTCCATTTTACCTGTGTGCCCTCTAAGCACATGGCTATGCGGAGAACAAACTCTGTATGTGCAAATCAACAACCTGTTTGCTAATCTGAAATTAGAAGGGAAGTAGAATATGAAACAGACTTTGAAACAAATATTGAACTAAAAAAGCCTGACAACTCATAGTTCAAAAATAACGGGTTTATCAAACTGCATTATTTTCTCTGTGCTGAGGGAAAATTTCCGAAAAATGTACTTTGCGTAAGGTCTTTCCTATCTGTGTCAAAAAAACAACAGAAATAACCTTCCTGGTGCCTTCCTCACAGTCTCAAACTGTGCAGACAAACTTATTAAATGATGTCTACACTCACTGTCCACTTTGTAGCTGGAGAAATTTTACTGCTGTTTTTTCACTCTTTTTGAACTTTGCAAGGAGTGCAGTCTCCAGAGACATTTATTGTATATGAAGATGTACACAATATATTTGGTTTTTTTAGTTAATCCACTTCCAATATTTCTGAACATATAACGAGCTTTTTATACCTTCTGGAGGGAGCCAAAAATATTGCAGAAACATTTGAACCTTGACATTGCATCCTGTCTTTACCCAAAGGAAACACAAATGAGAGGACTCCAGTAAAGATCATTTTAATAATTTTTGCTTTGTGTAGCCAAATTAATAAGTATGTAACAGTGGTGATCTTAATGATATTATTTTAGACCTGCTGCCGTCCCATTAAATTTTTCTCTTTGCAATTGGTTTCAGGACATTTATTTCATGGTGCTGGTAACACGTTGATCAGACCCCAGAATGGAGAGAATAGCTGGTCCTACTTCAAATGGTTGCAAACAAGAATACAGATTCTGTCTGCTGAGATCAGTCACGTTTCCAGGGCAAAGGTAGCTTTGTCATATCCTTCTACTCCACACTCTTGAGCTGAGTGTAATTACAGTTGACACTTCCATAGCTCCCAGAACTTGGAAAAAGCAATTACAAATAACTCAAGTTTGGTCTCAATGAGCTTTGAATAACTAGGATTCATGAAGCAAACTGACAAAAATCTCAAAGGATTCAGTGCTCACTTTGAATGTTTCCAAATTTAAATCTATTAATTAAAGTAATTAAACTTGAATCAGTAAGCTGTGCTGCAGCAATGTGATTTCCAAAATGAACACCATTTAGTTGTAATAGTTGGTTAAATTGGATGCCACTCTATTGCATTGTATTTATAGTAAAGATGTTGGATGATTTGATTCAAACAATAGCTTGTTTATATGAAGGACAATACTTTTATTCCTTTCAGAATGATCTTCTACCAGAAAAGTTGCTAAAAGAAATTACACTTGCCACTTCTATCACACAAAATGACACAGCCCCACTAGAGTTCCTTCTCCTTGAGTTTACATCCTCTGATGCAACAAAAAAGTAGCAATAACATTTTTGCTGCACCCTATTTATTAACATCTAATTTTGAAAATGGTAATTACAGAGGAATGAAAAGCATGAACAATTTAATGATTAGAAGCATTGATATGCCAGTGGAAAAAAACACAATATGCCAAAGAAAATTAAGTTTATCTGGCCTTTCCACTTCTCTTAAAAATAATTTCCAAATTATTAACCACAGTCAGTTTCTTGAAACAGTGTCAATCTTCATGATGACTGGCTGCCATTCAAATAAAAATGAATATATAAAAAGGTTGTATAGGCATTTTCTCTTCAAAAGCAAGTACAGAAGGAGGGGAAGGTAAGACAAAACATTGGAAAACACACCAGATTTTAATTTATCAACAGAACTATTATTTAGCTTATACCAGCAGAGTAATTTGGCTACATCAAAATTAAAATCAAGATGATAATACTAATACAAATCAAGATAATACCAAGTGAATTGAGAAGTGACTAATGTAAAATATGACCCTTAAGAGGGTCACTGAATCGCAGTCATTAAAGCTATTGTGGTTTTAAAGTTTTTGTGAAATCAAATGGAATATTTTCTTCATTTCACTTTCCATACAGAGAACATTGGAGCTTTTGGAGCTACTGTATCCTGTAGGTCTTAAGGTTTAGTCATAGAAATTTTTAGTCATTTTTGAAATTTCATTGTTTGTAAATCAAGGTGATGTCTCGAGACTTTTTGGCTAGAATAAATACTAGAAAGGCTTTGCACTTTTCATCAATGCATCAAAAGCTCATCAATTACAACAGGGAGGCAACTATTTGCATTTGATACATATTTTAGGAAAGGGCTACTTATATGAGCAATACAGTAATTATCTGAGCACAGAAATATTGTTCTTTCCACTATGTTGGCTTCTATATCAAATCTTTCTATTTCCAGCTACTTATCCCTTCCATTCAATTTCATTATAACAGGTAATTAAAATGTTTACCCAAATGTCTGAAATTATTGTGAAATATTCCCAGTATTGTGTCTATTACCTTAATGAAAACCTGGAAAAGAGAACACATTTTTGAAAAAGGAATGCGTGAAAATAAACGAACCTCTCATGTACAATGATTTGTTGTACTAAACTTAATCACTACCTTAGGGCATTACTATTTCAAATAGCCCTGTAGCAAGTGTTAAAATTTTGAAGTTGCACTATAGTTATATTTTGCATATAATCACAATAAAGACTAGGGTTTCCTAACAATTCCACCCAGCACAACATGTATGAAAGCATCAATTTAGATATTGCCCACCAAAATGGTGCAGTGGCTGTAATAATATCTTTGTAGTGACGTAAGTTTACGTGTGGGAACCACAATTAATGATTCTAAATCATTAAAAATGTTCTCCATTTATGACTAAATATTTTACTGTTTAACCTGAAAATTCCAGTTGAGTTCTGATTCTTTTACAGATAACCCAGGTCTGCCTGGGTAGGATTCATCTCCAGCCAGCTTTGATTTCCGTGTCTGAACTACCTATCTTGGAATTCCTTTAAATCAAAAAAACCAGACTGGTCTCACTGAAGTATAGTGTGCAGTGCTCTTCACCCGAGGGTGCATATCCAAATTAGGTCAGATAAGCCAAATTCTCATGTGTTTTCTAGTTCAGCCAGAAGTACCCACATTGTGATTCCCAGGAGGTGAAATCACTGCAGGCTCTGAAATCTTCAATTCTACTTGTATATAGCTGAGTTTGTGTAAACCTAGCGTTCCCAGTAGGTTCTGTGCCTGTGGAAATGCTGATCACTTGGGCAGCACAGCTTCTGATACTTAAGAAGTAACAAGTTCAGCTCACTAACCACTGCAAGAAATAACTGACACAGTTAAGAAGTTAAGAACCTATTAATGATCAATACTGCTGAGTAATGAACTTTGGCATTTACATAATCACTTTCCATGAGGCCTGGACATCAAAGAACAGTGACAGAAAAAAAAAATCACAGGAAAGAAGACTGTGAAAAATTAATTTTTTTAAAAAAATTCTTTCTCTTCCTTTTTATTTTCTTTGCAGCACTTATCAGTGTGATAAAGAGAATAAAAATTGCCTGTGTATGTAATCTACGTGTAATTCAGTAAAGCCTTCCATACAGTCTCACACAGCATTCCCCTGGAGAAGCTGGCAGCCCGTGGCTTGGACAAGTGCAGTCTGGGTTAAAAACTGTCAGGATGTCCAGACCCAGAAGGTGGTGGTGAATGGAGTTACATCCATTTGGTGGTGGATCACTAATGGGGCTCCCCATGGCTCGGTATTGGGGCCAGTCCTACTGAATATCTTCATTGGTGAACACGACAAAGGGACTGAGAGCACCCTCAGTCAGTTTGCAGATGACACCAAGCTGTGTGGGAGCATTGATCTGCTGGAGGGTAGGAATGACCTGCAGAAGGATCTGGATCAATGGGCCGAGGTTCAACAAGGCAAGGTGTTCCTGGGTCACAACAACCCCATGGAGCACTGCAGGCTGGGGGCAGTGTCTGGAAAGAGGCCCAGCAGAAAAGGACCTGGAGATGCTGGCTGACAGTGGCTGAACACAAGTGTGCCTAGGTGGCCAGGGTCACCTGGGCCTGTATCAAAAACAGTGTGGCCAGATGGACTAGGGAATTGATCACCCTCTGTAGTCAGCTATGGTGAGGCTGCACCTCCAGTGCTGTGTCCAGTTTTGGACTCTCACTTCAAGAAGGACATTGAGGTGCTAGAGTGTGTCCAGAGAATGGAGACGAAGTTGGTGAAGAGTCTAGAGAATGAGTCAAATGGGGGCATCTAGAGAGCTGGAGTTGTTTGGTCTGGGGGCTCAGAGAAGACCTTATCACTCTTCACATCTACCTGAAAAGAGGCTGTAGCAGCATAGGGATGAGTCTCTTTTCCCAGGCAGCTCTTGACAGGACAAGAGGATATGGTCTAAAGGGAAGGTTCAGATTGGACATCAGGAGGAATTTCTTAATGGAAAGGCTTGTCAAGCATTGAAACCGGCTCTCCAGGGAAGCGGTGGGGTCACCATTCCCAGAAGAGTTCAAGAAATTATTTTGTGTTGTGGTTTAATTGGCATGGTGGTGTTTGATCAAAGGTGGAACTCAAAGGTCTTGGAGATCTTTTCCAACATTAATTATTTTATTCTATTCTAATTACAGAAAAAAAAAAAAAAAAAACCAACAACCAAAAAAACCAAAAAAACACCAAATGAGATGGTTGGCTTGTGTGATTCTCACATAGATTCTGTCAAAAATGAACTAACAAACCACTGAACTGGCTGAACTGTCAAAAAACACTGGCTATGGCCTCATTCTTCACAGAGACTGAGCATTTTATTGTTGTTTCCTTCTAGAGGAAAAAAAAGTTATATTCATGTGTATCAAATAATTCAAGCATCAGCCTGTTTCAACACGGGCAGCACATAGCCAACTGTATAACTACTTGGACAAATTTTTTCTGGCTTCAGAGGATGGTATAGATCCATGGAACTGATTCTAACAGTTGCTGATTTTCATTAGTATTGTTTTTCTCAGCACAGTACTTCACATATATCCTCACTGAACTTAACTGTTTTTGAGACATGTCATATCAGTTTTGAGCCTGTTTTCCAAACCCTCCTTAGAACTTAGTGCAAGATGAATTCTTTACAAAGTATGTTTTTCATTCCATTATCCAAGCTGCTGATGAAAATATCAACCAGTTGTGATTCCAGTTGGGACCTTTGTGGAGCCTCACTTGAGGCAGTCTTTCAGTTCAACATCAAACTCTGTAACAAACTGCTCTCTGTGCATCTGTTTTTGTGATTGTTCAATTCAGATCCCTTTGCTGCATTGCCAGCAGCTCCTTTTAGGTCCAAATGCATAAAAGTCTGCTACTGACACAATTCCAGCTGAGTTATTTACCCTGTAAAGAAAGACATTGTTTCAACTGTGGGGTTTTTTTCTGACAAACACATTTGACCTCTTGATTTACCACCTTATTTTCCTTGTAACTTGACAGTTTAACAGTTCCATTTGATCAGATGACTAGCTGGCAGACAATATTTTGCTCTCAAAGGTTTTCAAGGTGGTGTCTAATACAACAAAATGCTAACGCGGTGTCACTGTCTGCATGGATTGACACACGGGGCCCACAGGTCATGCTGGAACCAGACCAACCACTGCTAAGGAAGGTGCTCTGGAAGTGGCCCCAGTACAAAGCTGCACAATTCTGACCTCAGGGCAGCTCCTGCTGATGGGTGCTGCTGCTGTATTGTGCAGATACACCTGGGTTTTGGAAACCAGTTCAAGGGTCCCCAATATGGTTGTCATGTACAGAAGGATCTGCCTCCCTGAGTCCAGCAACAACACCGGATCCTTCATATCAAAAAGCACACATGAATCAGAAAATAAAAAATGCTAACAAATAGTGTAGTGACAGAAGCCAGCCAATTCAAGAGCAGTCACAGTAGCTGCTCCTTAGACTTTGTGAGAAGAAAGAGGTTTGAACAACTGAACACTGCAAAAACCTTGAAAACACTCCCAGACATTTTTCTAGAGGATGCATTCCCAGTTCCTCATGAATTTCAGTACAGCATAAACCTTGGAGGAAGACCAATTTGGAGGTAAAAGTATTCACTTGTGGTCAACAAAATTATAGAACCCAGAGGAAACGAGGTAGGGAACAAAATTTTCCCCAAAAAGTTTTGAAGCCCGTCTCCTTAGGTGATGGTAGTACTGATAATTGATTCTGTGCCACACCAAATGAAAATATCTGAAAAATATCCTGGTTATCTGCTACAGCCTGGAGGTAGTCTCTTAGATGCTGTGACACATTTCCCAGCAAAGATAATGAGGGAATTCCAAATGGCTGACACATTTTTAATGGAGAGCATCTGTCTCTGAATACAGCTAATTTCAGTATCTCAGAGAAATGTTACAAAACATCTGCTTTTTTCCCCCCGCAGACAGTGTATCCCTGCTAATATTCTGTTCTAAGCCTTTGTTTCTGTAAGCTAAAACGTGCTCTATGTCTTAAAGAGTGTTTTCTGTTTTCCTTGCTGCCAAAGATCTTATATAGCGTTGCAAGCATGCAGCAGGTCAGTAAAGCACTGATAGTTTGGACTGCACTTCGTAAATACTTAAGTTTTCCTTTTGCACATATGTTTTTCTGGTATTCCTGAATGGTATTGAGTAAAAACGCCCACGTTCTTACACATTTTAGCAGACACACGTGTTTTAAAGTTATGTGTAGAATCCATAAAGTATTGGTTGTGGTGTCTTGCAGACATTCCCGCTGCCATGACAGCCTCGAGAACGGATCTCATGAGAACCACTCTGCATCATTAGGTGGCACTGTACAGCAATGCTGGCAGTTTAAAGACTTCCTCAGCTCAAAAGGGACTTCTTGATAATCTAATCTGATTTCCTACGTGCTGTAGGCTATAGAAATCCAACAAGGAGTTCACAGTTTCAAAACTGTGTTTCAATGAATGTACATTTTTAGATATAGGTTTTGACCGCATGAAAAAATTAAAACAAACAATACTGCAAGTCCCTAATTTCCCTTTCTGGTAACACAAAACAATTTGTGTTTCAGATCTTCATTTCTCTGTTAAAAAGTTTGGACCTATTAAACATTACTGAGACAAAATATCTGTTTTAATTCAGAGTAAGCAACAGGATGTATGTTCCTAGCACTGCAGTAAAGCAGACCAGCACTAAATTCAGCATAGCATTGTAACAAAGTGTGTCCCTGTGGAAGCACCAGTCTCAGAAAGGAGCACTTGCTTTTTATGAATGCTGATACATTGATGCACCTATAATTTTAGTTCCATTTAAACCACTTTTACTTTTGACTGACTTTATAATCCCCAGCTTGTCCTTTCTGCTAACAGCCTATTTTCTACTAGCTGTGTAGAAGCTTCTGGCACGTCAAATTTTTAATTTAATCCCCCCAAGTGTGACTGCACACAATTTTCACTCGTCAGAGGGGCAACAGGCAGTGACTTAGTGCTTTTCACCAAGAACTCTGAAGCTCCATACAGAGGAGCAGATGAAGTTATGCTTTTATATATTGCTGTTTTATATCCACAGTTCAGGCCCTGTCTTTACGTAACTGCGTTAGAAGAGCAAGTGCGTGCTAAAATGTCCTCAGTTTCGTCATAAATTCAGATCTTTCTGTCCTTACTGCCAGTCTCCAGTGAATACTTCTTGTGGAAGCAGGTTAGAAGTGCTTATGGGTGCAATTATGGCAAGAGATTTGAAGAGCTGGCTCCTTTGGTAGAAGATGTAAAGCCAGTGGGACACCATGAGCTCCAAAGATCAGTAGCAGCTGGAACTACCTCCAGCCTCAGCCCCTACGACTGCCTAAGGCAGCCTTGATGTCCAGACCTCAGAAATGCTTCAGAAAATGGCTTTTGAGTGGACTGATGCCCAAAAGGCATCTGATGGTATGAGACCAAAAAAAAAAAAAAAAATACTCAGTAGGTTCCTCTCACAAACAAGAAAGATTTGGTATGTATTTATAGATAAACAAGACCTATCAGCAACACTGGAAACTGGACTTGTTTGTAAACCAGTTTTTCCTAAATTGAGATAAGCTGTAAAAACTGTCAAAATAAATAGTCAATATTTACAATAAACATGTTTTTAAAAATCATTTTAAAAACAGTTTTCAAGTAGAGAGTCAAGGTATGCCATTCTGGAATTATAAAACTCAGAACATTTCCAGAGTTCTGGGCTTTTCTTTTTTTCTCAACCAGAAATTAGTTTTGTCAAAATGGGCATTTACAAAAATATAATTATATTTTCCATTTTGAAGTGCTTTGTGAAGTCTACTACCCAGTCTTAATTTTTTTCCTGAATATTTTAGAGCTTTCAGACTGGGTTAATCAGCTTTTATGACCTTCTCACATACAAAGTGAAGAATTGTCTTTGATTTTCTATCCAGAAGACATGAGAGGGGTTCCTCCCCGTGGTGATTAGCAAGGGAAATCAGAACACTTTGAGTTACATTTTTCATTCTTCCTGTGTAATTTCCAGAGCCACAGTCTATTTTTGTATGAAGCCCCTGTGGATATCTATGAGCTTAAAAAATACACTTTCAGAGCTTGCTTATTGTCAGTAATGAAGTAAAGGTCAATCTTTATATGAAGCCTATGCTTGTGACTGTGAGAAAGAAAAAAACACTTGTATCATATAATAACAAAAGTAAGATATGGCAAATAAAAAGGTGTGCTAGGAACAAGCACTCGTTCTTTCACTTGAACTAAAAATATGAAACATGTGGGAGCTAAATCAGAGTCTTTGTGTTGTCTCTGATACCTAGCTCTGGAAGAGAACCTCAGCTAAGACTGATGTCCTCTGGCCGGCTCCACTCACAAAAAGCAAGGGCAACTGGTGGACTGGAGGAAGCAGCTGTTGGCATTCCTCAGGGAATTAAGGATGAAAGCAAAGCAGGAGAAAAATTGAGTCTGGAAAAAAAAAGAGAGAGCTTACCCAGAGCATTCTTGTGAGACAGGATCCTGTAGTGACCCAGCACATTTATTGTTTTCATTAATGACCCTGGCCCCATTAGAAATAAGGGAACAAAACTGGCTGATGAGAGAAGGTGCAAGATACTATGAATATAGATGAACACTGAGTATCTTTCTTCAGGAACTATCAGAGCGCAAAAATAATAGAAATTATAAATGTAACAATGCTGCCTGCAATGCCATGAATTTAAGAGTCAAAATTTTTGCTCTAGGTGGAAGAAGCAAACATAAAAAGATCAAATTACATGAGTTTGTCAAAGTATAGTCAACATCCATAAATATGACGTCATATAAGAAAAGTGAACATGATAATAGGATGTGTCAAGAGAGGGGTTTCTAGTAGAGCCAGGGAAGTGATGGCACATACAATTTCAAAAGCAGAAGGTAGAATGGAAAAAGAAGCATAGAAAATGTAAATATTGAAAAAATATAGGCTCAAAATAATGAAACTAGGTCTGCAAGGAATAAATATAGAGACAAAATCCATTGATGTAGATGGGAATAGTTATTCCATTGAGTTCAATGGAGGATGGGTGGGTCTCCAGACTCACAGATCTGGCTTCCATATGCCACGTATGTCTTATGGAGAAAAATCTGCATGTAATCAAAACCACCTCTGTGTTATTTTAATCCAAAGGCTACCTAAATCATAATACTCCAATAGGAAAGATAGCCCATTTTTTTTCAGTACTTCTATTAATCTGACTCAAAACGTTTATGAAATGATGTCCTGTAATGCACTATGGTATTTATAATGGCTCATGTTCTTTCTTTCAGCACCTGCAATTTGTCAAGCAACAGCAAACTGTAGAAGGAAAGATCACTGATGCTTCCCCAGCATATTGACTGACCTTTGTATCTACTTCTGCTATTTATATTGGCTGGGAAGTATGTAGAACAAAAGTAGGCAGGAAAATTCCCGAGTTTTAGGAAAATCCTTTAAAAACTTGTGATTATATTGACATCACCTCTTACCTTACCTCTTCAATTTGAAATTTGCTTGGTAATTTTCTATTTGTAAATATGAAGTTGTTTGGTTGTTGTGTAAGTTTTATTTTGCTACATATTGCAAAATATTGCAATATTTGCTACATATTGTATTGGTTGGGTAAATAGTTTGCGGGATGAAATAAATAATAATTGGCTATTTTATTTTCTTGGACCAGAACAGAGCACAGTACATTCTTTTCAAGCAACGAGTAATGGAGCAAGCTATGAAAGTGTGAAGAATTTCATAACCATTATTCCATATTGTTATTTTCTATTTTCCTTCTACAAAGATATAAAGCAGGAAAAAACCAACCAAACAAACAAAAACAAAAAAACCACCAGAAAGTCACAAAGCTCATTTTCCATTTATGTGAACTAATATCTATTAGTACCAATACAACTTCTAATTAATTTCTAGGTGACTGAGATAATAATAGGTTTTATCTAAATAACTTATGTTTCATTGCAAGGTTTGGTCGGTGTGACTAAGCAGCAATTGAGTCTTCCTTAGAGAGGAATGTCAGAGTGAATATCACCATAAACTTACTTTTCTCTTTTTGTTATTTCAATTTTTGTTTTCACTTTTAAGCTGATGATATTTGGTTTGAAAAATGAGCGAGGTGGTACACACCTTTTCTTACTTTCAACTTCTCCCCCAGCAGATCAGACTCTTCATTTCCCTGAGCAATCTGAGCACAGCAGTTACGAAACTGAGCCCTCCTTTCTGCTACTGCACTTTATGGCTTTGGATACACAGACTCTAAGGGAATAGAGGGGCCTCCAGAGTCAGGAGTCTGTAAGGGTGAATGCCAAGGGCAGACTGGAAAGCAAAGAAAAGGCTGACTGAATTACTTGGACAAACATCTGTGTCAATAAAGAGTAATCTGATAGGCTATAAGGATGGATGAGGAGGAAAAGAAGTACAAAAGGAAATTATTCCTCTCTAGATCTAACTTTAAGAAATGTCTTAGTCTTCTCTTAATGTTATTTAGCCTTATGTAGAACTACGGTAGATTTAACAGGGATGGACAATGAAAAGGCCTCTACCTAGTCACATGGAAGAGGATGTTATAGAAAGTCAGCTTTAGGCTGTAGCCTATGTGACAAAAAAACTGAGAAACTGTGAAGCAAAAATTTTTGCACTCTCAGCAAGCTAGTTTGTTTTTATGCCTGCAAGGTAGAAACTTTGAGCCTTGAAATGTGTCTGGGTGGCTGTCAGGGCAGAAATAGGAGCTTCAGAAAATGTTTACGAGAGAAGCCCTCCAAGTTGCACTCTAAACTCCTTCTCTGACAGGACTCTAATTGTGGCTGAACTCAATTTTTTCTTACATTTTATGTCCAAAGGAGTATATAGGATTGTATAGGTGTGATTTGCTCTTCTTACAACTTTGTCCTTCAGGATTAAGGATGACAAACTAGATATACTTATTTAAAAATAAATTATTTATTATGATAATAACTAGACTAAAAGATCATAATCAGAATTATTTGCTAAACAGCATAAGTGGCTATAACTAGTAGCATAGAGCACCCTCTTTGAAGTCACATTGATGAAATTATATTAAATCTAGAAAACCCAGTTATTAAGTAGAGATTGATGCTACTCACCCATACTCACAACCATAGGAAAGTCTTTTTCACTCAGCCTTGAGAAGAGACCTTGAGGAGCATCAAGGGAAGAATCTCCACACACACTCTTGGAAGGGGTATATTAGAAGGCTGCACCATTAAAAAATGGGAAATGACTATTATAGTATAAAGTCCTTGACTGTCAGTCATGTCTCTCTGGGCCAGTTGTGTTAGCTCAGCATTTTTAGATGAGTTATTGATGGTATCAATTGTTGGTTCCTTTATCAGGTACTTCACCACTTCTGCTGCATCTTCCCCTCACTGTCAGGGTGTTTAACTTTGGAATTTAATCAGGCTGGTTTCAGCATTATTCAGCACCAGTAGCAGCAAGACAACCCTTTCTCCATTCACCACTGACAATCTTGCAAATAGAGTGTTGTTTGAGTTGTTTTTTCGCCCATTCCAGGCAAAGCATACTGCTTCAGTGTTTTATAATTTCATTGCTTTAATTTTCACATTTAATTTTGAAAGAGTGATTCATTGCAAATTTATCTCTCTCTAGGGCTGTGTGGTTTTTTTTTTCCACTTGATGAATATACAATTTAATATAGCTACAACTTTCTCTGTTCTTATGAGATTTCAGTAGATTATGAAAGTATTTTTGTGTACATTTGTTTTTATAATAAGTTTTAAATCACTGTTTAGATGTAGATGAATAATAAACACTTATTATGGTATTTATTACGGTATTTAAACTTCTGTTAAACATATGGAAATTGGGCTGCTATTTTCTCAAGCAGTGGTTGTCAAAACCAGTCAGACAGTAGCTGAAATGCGTGTATATATTCTGTGCGTGTATCAGATAACCAAGATGCTGGTTTGTATATATGCTACAAGCCATTTAAGTTTCTATTTTGCTGTGGATGTGTTTCCAGTATGCATGTTTATGGGTTTGAAGGCTTTGGTTTTTGTATATGCTCCAGGCAGACCCTGTCAGCTGAGTCCCTCATATTCAGTCTGGAAGGTTTTATTGCTAATGATGCTCAGCAGGAGAGCATAAAAGTAGCCAGAGCACAATAAAAGTCCTTAACACACCCACCAGCATTCTTGCAGCTCTTCCTTTAACTTCTGCTGCTTTGATCAATGGCCAAACCATATTACTATGCAAATGTTTAGAAGTTGAAGGCTTTAATTTTTTTCTTTCCTGAATTGTCTAATTTACAGCACTAGAAATCCAAAAGTATTTCAAACTTTCAGCACAGTTTTTCATACCCATATCTGTGTAATACACAGAAACCTGAGAATCTTGTCTCTACATGTAAAAGTTATGAGTTTGCACACAATGAAGGTAACCCCAAAATCTATTGTCACCATCAATAAATATGATCAGAATTAAAAATAATTTACTCTTCTAAATGTCAGTGCACATTTTCACTGAAGCTGAATAATTAGAAAGGATTCTTTTCTTATAAATTAATCTCTACACATTGATTTGGCTAATATGACAATTTCATTAGGATTTATGTGCTAAGACTACAGTCTCTTAGAAATTTACTGTATTGTGATTTTCTTTGAGACAAGCTATGAAAGAGCTGAAGGCCTCATTCAGATGCCAAATATATGATTTCAGGACTGAATCCTGCATTTGTCAGCAGCCTTTTGAGCAGTATTTGCCACTTTGAAACAGGATCTTTCGATCTTGTATCTATAGATGATTTGTACAAAATTGATTAATTCGTGGACAGAGACCCTCTAACTAGTTAAAGTTAGAAAGTGGCACATTTTATTGCAATGTTGTGCAACATGGGAGTACCCCCTTTAAGATGTGCATGCAAATCACAAAGTTCTAGCCCTTTATTTATTTACAAAAGTCTTACATACTCAAAAATGCTTATACATATGCATAATCTCAGCTTCATATTAAAATGAGGACAAGGTCCTTTACACCTGTGCAATTCTCTCAAATTGGGTTGGTGGTCTCTGAAATGGCTCAGTGGTCTTGAAGGATGAAGTAAAAAAAGTCTTCCTCACAGTGATCTTTTTACCTTTGCCTTGCTGGCAAGCTTACATGACCTTTTGGCATAGTTCAGTCCCCCCTTCATAGTTCCAATTAGTTTCTGTGTCCAGGTATGGTCACGGTTTTCATTTACTATCACAATGGTCAATCTATCTTATTGCCTTCTACAAACAGAGCTGAAATGAACAAGTAATGCGTCACCTACACCCTAGCTTAAGCATCTAATAATTATTAACCTTCTACTTCATCTCTACGCTTCTAACTTGAGTCCTAATCAATATAAATTGCTTCTATCCCTTAGCTAACATCTTGACTCTTTAAATCCTTAACTCATGAATCTAGGCAGCTAGTGAAAACCTCCACGTGTGTGAAAAACAAGCACTTAGAATAAGCCTGATTTCAAAGTATACACATTATATTTTCATGGTTTTCACTGTGCCCCGAGCTTCTCTGTTAACAAAAAACGTTTTGTAGTAACTAGATTAATATGTACAGTCTGGAAATCTTGTTACATAAATTTTGAAAAAAACAAACCAAAGTCTGTTTTCTGTTGCTTTTGAGATGAAACACGTAAACTTTATCCAGAATTTTTACCATTCTATTTAAGGTTTCTATTCTTGCTTCAAGATCCCAGGTGGAAATGCAGAAAAGAGCCTGGCTGCCTTGTATCCGTTTAATTCCCTGTATCTTGTCATATCATTATTTAAGGGCCAAGACATCTCCTGGTTCACTTAGCATAAGATTTACAAGGCAGCTACATATCACAACAGCCCTCTCTTGGGACTGCAGCTAAGCTGCTGAGAGATCTCTTTTCACTACACTAATAAAATAGTACAGCACTGCGATGGCAAGAAATTTCTCAAGCTATCTCCTTTGCTATGTACTTCTTCAATTTTTTGTGCTGCTGTTCTGAAACTTAATGTCATTCATATCAGGCAACTTGAAGAATTTATTTTATTCTTTTCCTTTGCTTAAAATTATCTTTTTTTCTGTGACTGGTGTCAAAACATACCAGTATAGCTAAAAATAGGTATTTTAAATATAGAGGGAAGGCAGAGGTATTTTTCAGGTTAAGTGACAGCTGTGCTTTTCTGGACTGAGTCCTCGTTCACCTTGTATCAACACAGATATACCCCAGAAACACTTTATAATTTGAGTCTTCTGTACTCTTCCAAAAATATTACTTTTCTACAGCAAACCAAATAATATGTGCCAGAGGATATGACAAGATTCTGTTGGCTGAACTGAATGCTGAGGAGGTAAGTATTCAATAATAAAGGAGAATGAAATAAAGTCAGCATACAAACACATTTGCAGGTGATATCTTAAGGACAAACTGAATGAAAGATATTGGATGAGCAGAGAGAGTAAAGGACAGGAAATTTCTCAAAATGTGAAAAGATTCATAGATTATTGTTCTTTAACAAAGCTGTTTGACAGCATCCAACTACATTATCAGAGAAATGAACCCACAGGTGACCTGGTGACCTGGTCATGACAAGGAGATGTGGAATGGGAAGTTACTTCCTTTCTTCATGTAGGCTATAATATGCTGTGGCTCCATGAGGGGAATGTGAGAAAAGGCAAAATTTGAGGAGAAACTAATGCTTAATGATCATTCACTTCAGCTTTAAATTTAGAGGCTAGGGATACTAGAAAAAAAATAGGAGAAATGGAATAGCAGAAAGCTCTATAATACAGAGGAATTGTAATTCCACAAATGAAAAACTGAATTAAAAGTCTTCATTTTTTATTCCAAATTCATACAGTGTGACATGTGGGGAAGGATCTGGCCACTCCTGCGACTGTAGTTCCCTGTGGATTCAGTGTACCCTATTGCAACCATGATATGTCCTTGAACCCCGGTTCACATTTTGCAAAGTCTGTATCAGGCAGAGCAGCACCACCACTGATAAGTCACCAGATTTATGCTAAAGATGTGACATCTCCCATCGTGGGCACTTTTTAAGTGTTGGACATCATACTGGAGTTTTTTAAGCAGTTTCCCTAAGGAGCCTTTCAGTTGTTTATACAGTGTCTGCTAAAAACGTCTGTCGTGTACAACATCTTTCATATGTGGCTGATTCTTGCTGAATATTTGTTTTCTGTTTGCAGTAAAAGTTTGCCTGCCTGTTGCACTGAACTGCATGGAATCACCAAATTAAGTTGTCAGCTTGACTACTGCAAGCACTAAAGTCAACTTAGCTATGTATGTTACTCAAATATTGCACTGAACATCATGTTCCTTGTAGTATTTAATATGTCTTATTTAGAAGCAGATTAGATACCTCTACACTGTTATGCCACACAGACAATTTGTGAGTACTAATGAAGAAATGGGAAGTGCCAATATAATCTATTAAACACAGGTACTTCTAAACTTTGTCTTTTTAGGGGTGACAAGAGACCACAGTTAAAGTTATGTCATTAAATACAGAGATAGGAAGGTAGTTATTTTGTCATTCAGGATAATTATTGTGTTACTCTCTGCTGCTCCATAGAAGCAGCTTGGCTGCGCAATCACTGCACCATGGTGATAGCTGGTTGCATGTGGTAGGCTGGAATGATGAAAGCAGTAAGGCTTTTGATAATGCAAATGGGAACCGCACTCAGCTCCTTCAGAAGTGAAATGAATTACAGCTGTGGGAATTTTTGCAGAAGATGAGAAATCTGTAATCAAATTTGTGTTCTAGAAATAGATGTGATTTACTGACATTTTATAGAAACATAAAAAAGCTTAGTTTGAAATGTACCTTTAAAATATTTTCTAGTCCAGCACCCTTGCAATGTACTGGGACACCTTCAACTACATCTGTTTGATCAGAGCCTCATCCAACATGACTTTGAATGTTTTCAAGGATGAGACATCCAACCTCTCTCTGGGAAACCCATTCCAGTGTTTCATTACCCCCATTATTAAAAAAAATCTAGTCTAATTCTACCCCTTTTTAGCTTAAAATCATTATTCCTTGTCCTTTCACGACAAGCGCTGCTAAAATGTTTGTCCCCACTTTCTTATAAGCCCCCTTTGAGTACCAAAAGGCTGCAATAAGGTCACCCTGCAGCCTTCTTTTCTCCAGACTGAACAACCCCAACCCTGGCAGCCTTTCCTCATAGTAGAGGTCATCCATCCTTCTGATCATCTTTGTGAGCCTCCTTTGGATTTGCTCCAACAGGTTCATGTCCTTCCTGGGCTGGGACCTCAGATCTGGATGCAGTGTTCAGGTGGGGTCTCAGCAGAGCAGGGTGGAGTGGAAGAGCAGAATCACCTCTCTCGACCTGCTGACCATGTATCTTTTGATGCTGACCAGGACGTGGCTGGTTTTCTGGGCTTTGAGCACACCTCTATGTCCTGTTATCATTTGGCATTTAAAATACGTTTTAATAATAGCTCTTAATAATAGCTTGTAATTAACCTTAAAAAAGTTTCTCAGTTCTAGAGTAAGTTTTGTGGTATAAGCCAGATACATACCCAAGAAACCCCTCAGGCAGGATGCTGAGGCTCTTCTGCCCGTGGCACACGCTCTGGTTGAAAAAAGTAATTTGAAATGGAGCCTCAAAGAAGCACATCAAGCACTGTTGATTTGGATAGACATGCTCCAATTCTTGCAGTTTCTGAATGAACTGGCTTGAAACTTGATGTGAAAAGGATTTGGGTTTGTGTGGTTTAGAAATCAATGCTTTTCATTAAAAGGAATTTCTTATCCAGACAATGTATAAGAAATTTTCTATTAAATATGTTAAAGGTTTTCAGAGATTTTTCCTGCCATCAAATGTTCAGAAATGTGTATAATTATAACTGTGTATAATATCATCAGAAAGTCCTTTCTGGATCTCAGGTTCATTTCAGGTTATATCAGGTCCCTAGGTCTTAACTTTTGTATGAGACTATTTTCAACAAAAACATTTCCAGGAATGGTTTCTTCACAACAGCTTTTTAACATTCCTTCAGGTATCTGACCTTGTGCTGTCTATCTCCTAAAAGTCCCCAGACAAAAGCTTTCAGACTGATTGCTAAGCTCTGGTAATCAGAGATGGCATACAACAAATTTAATTGTGTTGCAGTATTACTCGCACAGCTTTCTTTAAGAGGGATTGTACGTAGTAAAACACACAAAAGAAGACTGTTAAGCAAAATGAGATAAGTATTTGATTGTTCAGCCCAGCTAAGAACTAATCTACCCCTGCTGAAATTAATAGAATTTCTGCTACAGACTAACAGCGTTGAAGAGTCTGTCCTGGTCGAAATAAAGGGGGTTAAAACCGTATTGCCTGAGACTCCCACAGAACATTTTCTATCTATGCTGGTGATAACGCAGACCCTCTCTTATTACACTGGCATGCTCTGATTATTTCCTTTTTAGACTAAAGGAGATTAAGAAATGTATCAACAATTGAATTAAGGGGCAAAGAGCAAAAGCTAGTGGTAGAAGAACAGTAGGTATCAGTGGCCAGCTGACTTTACCAGCTGATTTTATGGCATACAAGTGTGTTGAAAGAGCCTGGTCTTCATAATGGCAATGACTTTTTTTGGCAACACCTTTACTTCTGCTTTCCACTACATTATCTCTTGTCCTTCTTCTGCAACTATGCATCAAAGAAAACCCTGCAGTTTTAGTACTTTCTTCTGCTGTTACTTCTGCCTGAAGTCTTTGCTGCTTGCAGACCCGTTATGAAATCTGTCCCTGCGCTACAGCCACAGGCTTAAACAACAGCAGAGCTCCCAACCCAAATTCATCTGCCACTGTTGGAGAACCAGCTGGTCCCACTGATCTCTGCAAGACTGGCCACCTCACTGTGCTGACAAGAGGCCTGCAGCTGCAAGCCTGCTGTCCCCAGCAGACAGAGCAAGGTATATGTGCAAATGGTATTTATTTCTACCTCATATCTGAACGTCAGAGATGTCATCTCCAAGGGCAATCTGTGATGCAGAAGGAAAGAGAAGTGAGGTTCTTAATTCAAGGGGTTTGCAAAATGAATTTTAAGGCACCACTAAAGCTCATGGCGAGGTACATACCTATATTGATTAATGTGCGGTTACCAATCTTTCCAAAACCTGGCATTTATCTAGGAATCCAGCAAAGAACTCCTCCTGTCAGAGGAGGCTATTACTCTTTGTATCTCTCAGGACAGTATCAGCACTTCTAAAATCACATTTACACTCATAGTTTTGGAAGAAATTAACTATTTATTCTCGAAAAGAAGAAATATGTTTGGGCACGTCCAGTGAAAATTGAAGTTTTATCATCTGTTACAGTGAAGTGAGACTACCTTCAGGCACCAGTGACAGATGGCCAGTAAATACACAGTGAACATGCTGATAAGACTATCTGCCTAGGTCAGGTAGTAGCAGATGCTGAAGAGAGACTACAGACAATATTCATTTATGGTTTATTTTACTGTAGAGAATTAAGAGCCTGAATACTAATATTCTGTAATATCTTTTTAAAAATTAGATAAATATTTTGTTGAGCTTGCTTCCCAATTTTTATCAGAAGTGGTAGAGATCTCAATGATAATTAGGTGCCTACAAAATTTATAAAAGGGAGCAGACAAATGGACATTGTGTGAATATTTGGAAATTCACTTCAACGCCTTTTATTTATTAAGACTGTTATTTTACTGGTCAGTCTCCTGTGACTGCAGCATCCTGTGCTCTATGGAAATATGCCACAGGAGCACAGGGCGTAGCCAAGGGCTTCTGACAAATGCTTCCATTGGATCGTTCATCAGGAACAAGCCATAGCCAGGCTTCATTAGGCTTCTGGTACTCTGGAAAAGCTAATTTTTTTCCAGACACAATTCGTCTTAATTCAGATCTCTAGGAGCAAGAGAGGGCTCTGACTGAACTTTGACCTGAATGTCCCATGATGGGATAAAGGGTTCCAATAGCAGCTGGCTATTGCTTTGCCTTCATTACCCCTTGGAGATCCTTCCGACAACCTCAAAATGTACGTTATCTGACATAGCTAAACTATTATCACAGAAGTTCCCTTTCCTATGACTGTTTTCCATAGTGCTATAGATAACAACTTTGGTAGAATGGTTTCCTCACTAATCAAGTTCTACTACTTTCCATAGTATTAGAACATTTGGTAAACCAATCTTGCAAGTAATGGGCCACCGTATAGTTTCTAAAGGTCTTTTATGAAAAATATTGAAATAACTAAGAAGAGAAAAAAATATATTTGTAATTTTTTTTCCTCTTTGAGTGAAAATAAAATGTATTTATTATTATTGCATCTGTAAAAATACAGCCCTTCTTAAAAGCAGGAAAATCTCTTTGATTATGTTATAGTGAGAGAGCACTGTGTAATTTTTTAACATAGATAAATATTTTGAGTTATTATCCTTGCCTATTCTCTTTTCTGTTCCTATTTCCCCCTTCCTCTCACCGCTCTCCCATTATTTTAATATCTCAATTGTTTGGATATTTCTGTCATTGAGTGAATAAGGAAGCACAGCTTGTCAAGAGTTACAGATACAAAACTAATGACAATCTTTGCAGTAAATAAAACATCATTATTTCCAGGATACCTGACGTTTTATTGTCCTCAAAATCCACTGCATTCATGGAAATAGCTGTCATCTCTTCAGAATATCTGCAATGGATATAAAAGCTTAATGATGTTCATAAAACTGCATTAAAAAACAAGGAAGAAAAGTTTGATTACTGTATTTCTTTTATTTTTAAAGGATGTCAGCTGATGCTTGAATTATCCTGTCATACTTTTTCTTCATGGTTATTTCTAAGGAAAAAAAAAAAAAAAAAAAAAGATTTATTAAGGAATAAAGTCTTTCCATGGAAAGACAGATACCAGTTGCTACTATTTGAATATTCTGAGTACTCATCTTTGCATAACTAATAGGAACTGGTTGGGGAGACAATATATATCTCCTTCACACCCTGGTTTTGAGAGGAGGAAGCTTTCCAAGGGACATTAATTTAGCTTAATGGTACATGAAAAAATGAAATTGTAACAACATAGATCAAGATATGCTATAAGGTAAGGTTATCAGCTGTAACCTCTGAAAAACATAAAAAAACACAGAAAATAAGAGCTTGACAAAATGCTTAAAACCTTTGAATATTAACATTTTTTTTGTGGTAATTGATTTTGTTCTGAAATCTCCTGTATTTATGAGTTACCAATGAACCTTATTGCCCTTGCAGCATAATGAATACTAATTGGTGTTATCTCACTAGGATAAAGGATTGATGGGCTTCTTTGGTGTCACTTTATACAGTTACAGCTTAATTGTTCTGTCTTACCTACTGAAACATTTTTGAGTGTTTCCTTCTGCCATTCTGAGGACCTCAAAGGAAACATAGGAGAAATGAAAAATGATGCTGAGAAGAGAAGCAGAATTCTTGACAACAGGAATTCCCCACTGAGAAATCAAGGCAGAGACTGCAGCCCCACCAGTTGCTTCACAGACTGCCTGATAGACAAAAAAAATTATAAAACTCATTTGAAGTCTGGTTGTAGTCAGCCACCCACAGACAACATGGAGTACCAAAACTAGCCCAAAATTGTGTGTGTAGGTGCATCTTTTACACGACATTTTAATACATTATGTGTTTTTGTATGAAAAATAGCCTTGCTTTTTAATTTAACCAATAGCCAAGAAAAATATATTTATTAAGGGTAGGGTATATGTGATTACTAGCTACTGATATTTTACACAATAAGTTTTAGTCCTTTTCCTATTGATGGATAGATCTAGATTTTTCTCAATGAGTAACAAATCTCTGAATGGTATATACAGGCAATTTAACCATTTGAGAGGCTCTTGAACCTCATCTACCTCTTATGTCTATGTGCATGGCACAGTTTTTCCTCTGACAAAACTATTAATTCTAATAAACTGGGGTATAGCTATTGCCTAAATGGAATATGAAAGATTTTCTATTGTCTATGTTTATGACTCACCATAATCTGAAGTTCATTATATTTCTAGGATAAGTTTTCTTTTAAAAATCTGGATGATCATCCACATTTATGCTTACATCATGTTGTTCCTGTGAATACTTCAGAAGCAGACTGATCTTAGAGCAAGACTATCATGAAATATTTTTCTATTCTGCCTAATCTGGTCCAGACCACAACAAGAAAAAATCAAGGACTCAAGGAGAAATTAATATAGCTCCATGCTAAGGAATCAGAATGTTCTATATATGTGATGTAAAGAGCTTCCCTAAGGATGAAGGAAGTTTTCAGAAGATAATATGAGAATTCTGAGACACTTTATGTGTGCTTTTCACCAGCTTTTTGGGAACTGTTGCACAATTAGCCTTTTTTTTCATCACAGATTTTTCATCCACTCCTAAAATTCATGTACTGACAAAAGACAAAAAAAAGTGCTAGACAATGAATCATCACACAGAGGCAAAGGCTAGAGACGAAAACCTACACAAACAGCACTATGAAACTTCTGTAAAGAGTGGCTGATGAATAATAACATCATAGAAAAAATGAACTTACTGATTTATTCCTTACATTAAGGTAACACTTATGAGCTGTAAAACCATGACCCCAATGTGAGACATGTACATCCTCATGCATGTACCTCATGTAACATCCCTTCTGAAAGCTGTCGTGCAGGGAACTGTAGAATTGTGGGCTAAGATGGATATTTGAAATTGAGCTCTGAAGAGACAGCAAAACCACAAAAGCTCTGATTCCATGCTACTTGTTAGGGAGAAAAAAAAAAACCAAAACCAAAACAAAACAAAAACCCAAACACTAAAAATCAAAAAGAGGACTGTGTTAACAAAGAACACTTTTCAAATTAAAAGGTAAACACAGATCCTCAAAGTCTCACCTGAGAGACTGGCTCAGTTCTGAACAGAAGGCTCCCAGCCCAAATGGAGACAAAAAGGAAAGGGACTGAAAAACATAAAATTAACTCTCCTGAAGCACTAGGGACCAGCTTCTACTTATTCTTTGAGGAACAATCTGACATTCAGAATTCTTGTAGTAAGAAGTTACTGACCTGTGACACTTAACTACTGTGTCTGAAGCTCTCCATGAAACACTGAGGAAATGAGAAGCAGACAGCTGGAGAGCTGCAGTCGCCGCCAGAGCACAAAGGGGAGCTCACCATAAAATCAGATGTCAGGAAAAATAAAGCCAGGAATACAATTTCAGAATGGAAAGACTTCCTGGAAAAGCTGAAATAGAAAACCCAGTTGGCCATTAAAAGTGCTGCTGCAAAATTGTGAAGGTTGAGCTGTTCACAAGAGACACTTCACTCGCTTGAGTAATGCAGTGTGAAATGTAACGTCACTGATTCTCATCTCATGGCCTCCGGCATAAAGAAAACTGCCTGATGGATAAATTGCATACTTTTCAACATAAGGTTTAATATTTCAAGTGAAAGGAATTACCTAGAAGGACACTATTTTATTTTTTCCCCATAATTAAAAAACAACAGGTGTAGGAGCAGTCGGGAAAACTCCAGTCTGCTACAATTGGGAAAATCCCCATTTGACCTTATGTAGTATCAGTTCTAGAAGGTGAGGCGATTTCCACGTTGCTCAAGACAAAAAACATATCCCAGGCAATAAAGAGAATACTAATGATAAGCTATTTAAAAATTTCCGGTAGAAGATGAAAGCAACAAGAAGAAAAACACAAGGGAAAAATTTTCAATGTGTTGGCAAGTGGAAAATTGCAAAGATTAGAAATGAGCGTGGGTTTATTTGATAAAAGTGTACTATTTAAGGTGGGATATGGAAGACTTTTTTTTTCTCTAGAGAAATAGAGGTATAGAAAGCAGACCAATATCAGGGCTAACAGAGATGGAAGTAAATGGAAGAGAAAACCATTGGTTCTTCCCAAGGCAACCCCAGTTACCAGAAGTGTCCATGAAAGGAATAATTAGACCTCCAAAACAGAGGATGTACTTTTCTTGGACTGCAATATAATGAGCCCAAGCTATGACAGTGACAAATACATAGAAAAATTGTGCTCTGGGAATTTGCAAAGAGAAATCAAACTACATTCAATTGTGAATATGACCCATTAGGACCCAAAAGGCATTTATCACTGTAGTCAAAAAACCTGCTTCCAGACTTGCAAGGCCCTTCGTGACTTCCAACTCTTTGATTAAACTGAAAAGTTTTCATCTGTGGCTTCTGCCTTCAAAGCAGAGCCTACAGAAGTCAGTGTGTGGTTCTCTCCAGGAGTCATGGAGTGAAGGGCTGGTAATCTGAGGACACAAAGTACTTGCTTCTCTATTTACTTTGGCTTTCAATTCAAGCCTTTGTAATAAGTCTGCCAACAGTTTTCCTGAACAGAATTTTTTTCTGCACAGCAAGAACTGGGACATAAAATAGAAGTTTTGAAAATATGTCCTGCTTTTGTCTGAAGCATACCTTAAACTTACTGTTACTAATAACCCATAAGAGGCACTCTCTAAATATAATAAGTAAGTTAGGCTACTAATGTGATTAAGTATGACATGTACTTCTCACAGCTTATTCCTAAATAGAATAGTCTTTTTTTGGTGTCTTGAAGCCTTTTTTTTTAAAGAGCTGTCATCTACATATCCTTAAAGTTCTTTGATGTAATGTAACAACAGTGGCATTGTCTTCCCATTCTTCCTTAATCCTGACAGGGTTTTTCATATTTGTACCAAAATTTAGCCCCTAATAAACTAAAGTACTTATACCTTCCATATAGATTTTTATGCATTCATACCAATATGTCTTCACAT
This sequence comes from Hirundo rustica, assembly GCF_015227805.2. Taxonomy (NCBI): domain Eukaryota; kingdom Metazoa; phylum Chordata; class Aves; order Passeriformes; family Hirundinidae; genus Hirundo; species Hirundo rustica. The sequence goes on from NC_053450.1 coordinate 132,020,830, forward strand.
TCTGCTGGACTTAAATTAGCCTACATAAGGTTTTTGCCTATTCAGTTTTTTCTCAGAGGATCAATCTTTTTCCTTCTCAACTAATTATTTATGTATTTATTTTGATAGAGAAGGGAATAAAAATTCTGTAATAGTGTCCTGGTTTCAGCTAGGGTAGAGTTACTTTCTTCTCAGTAGCTGTTATAGTGCTGTTTTGGATTTATAATGAGAATGGTGTTGCTAACACATTGGTGTTTTGATTTTTTGCTGTCATGTTTATCCTAAGTCAAGGAATATTTTTGTGTGTGTCTCATACTCTGCCAGTGAGGAAGGGTGCAAAAGAAACTGGGAGGGACCACACCACCTGGGACAGGTGACCCAAACTAACCAAGGGTATACTCCACTGCATAGAAAGCCATGTCCAGTATATAAACTGGGGGGAGTTGCCTGGAAGGGTGGCTGATATGGATTTGGGAAGGGGTGTCTGGCATCTGTCAGTGGGTGGTGAGAGATTGCATTGTGCATCACTTGTTTTTTCCTTCTTCATTATCATTATTATAATAATTTACAATTGTTACCGTATTTTAATTATTGAACTGTGTGGTGCTTAATTTCCATCTGGGCTTAAATCCCAACAAATGGTCATAAGTTGCTGGGAACGCCATTCAATCTTAAACAAGAACAAAACTGTCAGACGTTTTTCCAGCAGATGTGCTATTATTGCAAGGAGTTAATGCTGATTAGTCTTATGACTGATGTTACACGGAAGCAGTGCTCTCCTGTGACCTTATAATATAACAAAGCTTTAAATTGACATACCAAGAGTGGCAGACAACTTAAAGACCATCATTATGCCTCTCATTATGTTCTGCTCCAAGTTTTCTTAATTGTCACATCAAATGTCCAGTACTTGTATAACAAGAAAAAACTGTCCACCTAATGAAAAGTAAATGGAATAGCAGTTCTTATCAGATACAGGTGGAGGCAAAGTAGTCATGACAATACACCAAGGATATTACACAAGGTTGTGCAATAAACTAAGGCATTCATAGGCTAAAAGTAAAATAAAACTGAATTAAATAATAATTGACACATGACAAAGCTGCCCAAGATGTCTTAGGGCAAGTGGAAGAGAGTATTTCAGAGCTTAAGTATTTCAGTCAAGAGCACAGAAATACACTTTTAGCATGCATTTAACTGTTGTCAGAGCCTTCATTCTTGGTTCAATGACTCTCCTGACATCCTGTTGACATGCTCAGGCCATGATCTGTGGGTATGCCTCAGAAAGTTGGCAGAGTGCTATTTGTGTGCAGCTCATTGGTCTCATAGCACACACCAGGGAGATCTAAATATCCCTCTCCCTTGTCACACCTCTCACAGCAGGGTGGGCTATTTCGCTAATAATATCCTGTCCTTTAGACATCAGGCTTTTCAGGCATAATCTTACAGAATGACAGAGAACACCAGCCTAAGGCAGGACAGTCAATGTTTCATTAATTAGAGCTTTAACTTGACCATGAGAATGGGCCTAATCGTACTTGGTGGCAAAAATGAGGCAGTAACTCATTGGACTACATTAACCTGAGCCCAAAAGACACCAGGAAGTGGAGCAGAGTCAAATATCCTCACTGCAGTGTCAGGTTCAGCTTTTCTCATCACATAGTAGGTGCTAAGAGTTTACCTGTTGCCTCTCTTGACTATAAACCCAGCTTAGCATCATTAGCTTAGATGCAAAGTATTATATCTGAAGTTAAGCAAGATGAAAGCCCCTCCTAGTTTCAGAGCTCAACAAGCTTGGTGGCTGATTGATGCTTAACACAATAGTGTTTGATGCAAACACATGTGCCTTTCCCTTCTCTACACCATGCACACTTATATTATTTGCTGAGAGTACATCCTCAGCTCCGAGTTCTCATAAACATCCAAATTTTCTCCCTGGAAGGTATTCAAAATACTTTGATTACCTTTCATGATAAAAAACCTCCCAAAGACAAGACAGGGTGGAAATTCTGATCTCAGTGTCTCAAGAAGCAGAGAAAACCCTCAAATGGTTTTAACAGATGTTAGAAATGTTAAAAGCAAAATAGACAAGGAAGTACTTTAAGCTGTAAGGATGAACCCATGACTTCCATGCAGTTCTGCACATTGAAAATATCAAAGACCCAACAGCCTGAGGAAGAGATGTCTTCCAAACACCTAAGCTGAATAAACTTTTATTAAAAAATCCCTGGTGAAGCTTGCCAGTGAATAAACTGCAATTTAAGTTGTTACACTGTATAGGTTTGTCTTTGCACAAAGTACCATTTAAGAAGACTGTGATTGTCATTCTGGCAATCTCCTGCTCCATCCTCTGATGTATCTTGCTCTTTAACAGCCAAAATTTTATTAAGTTAATTTTATGTTTAATCATCAGTCTAATGATAATATATTCCTGTAACAATGCTGCAGTCACTATTGCATAATATATTTTAATAACAAAACAAAATTCCCAAATACATAATGATGTACTCCACCACCTTTTAAGTTACTTATATTATTAGGCAGGCTTTGCCCTTATGATTTTACTAACCATGCTTTTCTTCCACTGCAACTTCTCAAGCTGTTGCCAGAGTTTTGTGAAAAGCTAAAGCAAATGTGTATTCCGAATCCCTACTGGTGAAGGGTTTCTAACATTTTGTGCTATGCAACTCTCAAAGCAGAAAGTTCTGACAGTGTTTCTTTTTCCATGGCTGGTTTTTTTGAGAATCGTACTGTGACTTTGTCTTACAGTACAAACAGTATGAGGAAGTTAGAAATTCCTTTGTACATTCCAAACTCACTCCACACACCAGTTTTCATCCTAATCCAATTAAGTTACTGCTTAAAATTTAGCATATTTTTAAGCATGATTGCTACACTGAGACGACTTTGACTATTGCCTCTGTACACCTGTGTAATACTTCACACACTTTTTAAGCCTTTTTAGATTCTGGGGTTTTTTTAATCTTCTCTCAGATAAAAGACAGTGGGAATTTTCTCGGTATGGCAAAAAATATTTTCTTTAAAGACAGTGAAAAAGGGGATTCAGTCACAATCATCTTGGTTCCTAAGTTAAAAATTAATTAAAGAAAATATGTTGCTTGTTTTAAAGATTTCTTTCAGGCAATTTGTCTTTCCAAAAGTAGGATTAAAAAAAAAAAAAAAGTATATTTTCAAGATCTGACTTCAGTTTAGCCATATAGCATGCAATATACTCATGATTTACCTTATCACCTGAGTACTAGGTTACGCTTCTCTAGCTAGTTTGAAAAGCATCAATTCCCAAAGTCATAATTCTTTCATATTCTATATTTATTTTAAATTGATGTCTATAAGTAGAACTTGTTGCTCTGATTCTTTATAATTATTGGACCTGCTCCCAGATACCTGAATACAGTCAGCTGTAACTTTGGCTTGCTGCAGGTCTTAAAAAAAAATGATGATTAACATTTATAGACTGAGATATTAGTGAGATGCTGATGTTAAAAAATTCAAATATAGAGCATAATTAAAGTATATCCAAGTACAGTGACTTTCAAATTCATTAAAGTTCCTTGCTTCTAGCAGAAATCTGTGAGGTTATTTACCATAATTAGTATACTCAGCAACAGCAGAGTAGCACAGCGTACTCTGAGAGCTGATGTAAGGTCAAGAGTGACCCCATTGAACTTGAAGAAAGCAAGGATTACATGATGTGCCTCTGAAGAAGGAGCATGGTAAGATTCCATACTCTCAAACTCTTGTATTTCTAAGTCACCAGCTAGCAAATCAGAAGTCCCTATTCCTACTAGAAAGCCCAGTAGAAAAGTGGTTATTATTCCAAGGCAAACCAGTGCAAGAATCATTACTGACTAATCTTATCCATTTATTAAAATAAGTTTTCTAAGCACATAGGAAAAGGTAGGTAGGATTTTAAAAGTGACAGTGTCAGGAGTTGCACACCTATCATAACAGAAAGCAGAGATAATAGCTGCTGGTCTTTATTGCTGGCTATTCCCTATGTTTCCAGGGAGATTTTAGAAAAGCTAAAGACAATGATAATGCCTCCACTCCTCTGTGTATTAGGAAAAGAGGAGGGTAGGCTGGAATAAAAAAGTCTGAGATTCCAGAAGAAAAGATATGAGTTTTTCATCAGAGTGTTGCAAACTGTCATTACAGAATGAGGCTTGAAAAGATTAATTTCAGCAATTCAAAATGACAGTGACCTCTCTTTCCTGGAGACTGCTTTCCATGCAGCCAAGAACACTTGCAGCCTTGGCAGCCTTGTTCAGATCCTCTTGGGCTGCCACTTTAGACTTTTTCTTTGGGGAAGAGCTATGTCTTGAATGCTAAGGCTGGCTCTACACCATATAGCAGCCTTCTCACTGAAGCCTCCCTGTGCTCCTGGGGCAAAGTAAAAGGGAACATCATAATGCTGCAGAATCTGCATAATCCAATAGAAAATAATTTAATTGGAACATTCTTAATCAGCTTTAATCACAAATCCCTAGGGTACATCACATCACAACCATAGAGCTAATTTTATTAAACCCTAGGTATTTCTGGGTGAAATTACTACTACAAGGCTACAGGCAAAAGATCCTGGAACCACTACAGAAACATCCAGAGGAATATTTCTGTATGAAATAGGGTTTTAACCAAATTTTCACCTAATCCTGTGTTAGCTTTTACTAGTGAATGAAAGCCACCTGCAAAAATAGAGGACAGTGACATGTGAGATGTAATAGGAAGCCAAGTAGTCCTCAAAGCAGAGGGAAGTCAACCATTCTCTGATCACCTGGCCCAGTAGGAACAGCAAATCAGTACTCTCTCTTTACCTCCAGTCACATCCCAAATTAACCTTCACATGTCTTCTGCTTGCAGAGGTCCCATGGTTTTGAGGACATGCTAATTTTTTTCACTCTTCATAACTGCTTTGCTCCTGAGGAGCTTCAGTCAGTGATCTCTTGCTGCAACATGCCTGGCAGTGAAAGTTGAACACATATTTAGGACTCTTTTATTACAGTGTGTGTTTGTGTGTACCTGTGCAGTAAAACTAGGCAAATAGGACCTGGTGATGCTTTAAAAAGCAGATATGGAAAGAGAAATGGGCACAAATTTCTGCAGCATCAGATTCTGCGGTTTTGCTCCTCACACTGTTTGCCCTAGGTCTTCAGCTCGAACCACTTGCTCTCTGCCCTTCTCACCCTACTTCGTGGGCAATAAGCAATACTACTTCTGCAGAAAGAGGCACCTCTGAGCTTCTGTGAAAAGTATCCTAGGAAACAGCAGGATATCTCCCAGGCCGCAAAAACTACTTTCTTTTTGTATGGGAAATGGAGCCACAGTGATGGTGGTTAGCATAGGAACTCATTGGAATGGCAGAATTCAACTTATGCTTATGGAAAATAGAAAACTGATAAATTGGACTCTTCTGGTAACTATTGTCAGAAAATGAACAATTACAGCATTTAAATGTGGAAATAAGATTTAACTGAATAGCCCCATGTTCTGTGGAGGTGCTCAGTACCATGTCTCCTTGTCAGATGTTCCAAACAAAACTCGTGTCTTCATCTAAAATAAGCATTTCGATGTAGAAAGACCAGGCAAAAAGGGAAAGTAGGAAACCCAAAACACCCACAAAACCAGGTTATTAGTTGTCCAGAGGGAAAGAGCTGTTTTTCATACTAAGTTGGATTGGCTTCCTGCTACCAGGTTAAGGGGTCATGCAGTCCTATGGAGAGAAAGGAAACTAAACAGTAGATGCAATGTATGCTTTAAATCTATTTCTTCTAAATCTGCCTGAAAGCAGCCCTCTACTCATTTTGAGTCTTTGGCTGCAGGTTTATTTAGCCTCTGGGGAAACAAAGAGATTGGCATTAAATGTAATTAAATGAAGCATAGTAGAGGCAGTGCTGCAGCAAGGTTCTGATCCAGAGTTAATGAGAAACTAACTAAATTAAACCAATTAAGTTTGGAAACAATACTCATAATATGATTATTCCATTTTAAATATGAAAAGGAAAAATGCATCATGGGGAAGAGAATATAGCAGTGGCTGTGAATGCAATAAGATTTAAGGCAATGGTACCTGCTAAACCATTGGATCTTGGATAACACCCGTATTTGCAATACCACCACAAAGCAGTATTTTACAAGATAGGCCAGGATCCAAGGGGGACTGTTTTCAGGCAGGCTGAATGCACAAACATTATATTAATAAGAGAAAGAACATAAAAGCATGGTGTGGTTTTCTTACATCCTGTATTATCATGGGCTGCTGCCTCTGTGGACCTGATGACATCTCAGGTTACAGCTTTAAGAATGATAAATCTAGAATTTTTCCTCACCCTGTGTTTTGTAAGTGGGATTCTCTATTTAACCATTTTCAGACAGAAAAGGCATAAAATTCTAATCAGCTGTACGCTGAACCAAGTTAGTCTGTGGTATTGATCTTGATTTTACATTACAGATGAATTGCGTGTGTTTTGTTCCCGCATTGAAGGGGTGGTGAAAGCATCATTTGTCAGCTCCTAGAAAACACAAAACTTTGCTATGTAAAGGCTAACAGTTTTTGGTGCTACTGCCAGCAAGGAAAAATCAGATGCTACCTTCAGTTTCCACTAAAAAGTAGATTTTTCTCCTCATCTGAACTTTAAATAAAAGCTGATGTCACACTTCATAAAGATCTAAGTGGGAGGCTTTTCTTGCAGTCAAGGTTATCAGTAGTAGAACTTTGTTTCAAATGAAACTAAGCACTGGAGGACAAAGAGGATAAACCAGCACAGTTCTACTCCATATTTTAACACATAGTGCATTGATGTCAAGGAAAAAAAGTAATTCTGTTCCAGTATGGACAAAATTCTAAATTCCACCATCCTCAAATTGTATCCCCAGCAGATGTAACACTGGCCAAAATATTAGAAGATACATTGCAGTCTGTCTCCACCCACTCTCCAGTTAGATGTTTATTTTGCAAAATGAAACAAAGAATGTAACACAGCAGAAGGAAATTATATTCCAGCGGGGAAGTTGTTAAAGGTTTGTTTGGGATAGTTGAACTCAATGAGCATCAGAGGAAATGAAAAATCTAATATTCAAGATATATTTGACAACTGTACAAACTTATTTTGATGCAGTATATGTAAATACTTTTTAAACTACTAAACTGAACTTTCCAAAAAAGTGTTTTCTTGTTTTCTGTCAGATGAGTGGCTCATTTCAAGACCTTCTCCACCCACATAAATCCCCCTTCTCCGCCTACATAGCCAACACTATTAAGTTTTTCTTGTTCTACTTGGAGGTTAGGAGTCAAGGAAATGAAATCAAACACAGGAACAATTAATTTTACTAGGATGCAAAATATGAAGTGCCAGTCTCCGGTATTCAAGTGGTATCGGTGTGGTGCATTAAAGCAAAGCGTTCAGGAGAGAGAGAGGAATTCTAGTCTCAAGTCCTCATCCGTTTTCAAGCAGAAAATTCAGAGAGCAGTCCCCAGGTTTCTGGCATGGCTGGGTGCAAAGTGGGCTGCTGAGAAGCCAGCAGCAGCCTCCTGGCTCCCTCTGCCACCTCCAGACGTTTCACTATATACATTTCTGTGATGTTCACATTCCAGCTGTGCACCCATTCCAGGCCTGCTATAATGATTTAGGATTTGATCTTGAATTGTTAGAAGAAAATTTTTTCCATTGGATGGAGGCTTCATCAGGCAGCAATGAAACACTAATATAAAGGTTAAAAATAATCCTTAGAACTTGATGTGCTGTTAACTTCACTTGAGGTTGAATAAACCCTAGGGAGAAACACAAACATCGCTTAGGAAGCATGTTTAAAACAAGGCACAGTAACAAGTCAAATGCAATGTCTAAAATATGAGCAAGCTGAATTCAGATATTTCTCTTCATTAAATCCATGCTATTTCAGCTTTCCAGTTAGATACTTTTATATCTTGGTACCACAGAAAGTCCAATATTTTTGTATTCCCTAGAGCCACGCAGAATCTGGATGGATAAAGCAAAGGCTATATGGCTCAAAATTACAAACTCATGCTTTCTCAAATAAATAGTATGAGACTGCTGCAGGAATATAATCATTCACTTCTCTGAGATTTATTGTAAGCCATCAGAAATAGTATCTCACAGTCAAAGAAAACCTATACTTATTCCAAGTATCCATGTAAAAAAACTTCTACCAAGTCTACAATGGTTTCTTACCATTGTGAATGGACAAAAATTGCATTTCAGAGATCCCAGAATTTTAGAATCATTAGATAAATTAGGCAGCAGAAAAACCTGTCCTGTCAAAGACAGAAAGGCATCTGGAAGTTATCCTGCTTCAGAGCCAATAGGACCTCCTTTCAAAGTGTTTTTCCTCTCCCCCATCCCAAGTGACATCAGATACTCCTCAGTGTCAGGCCCCCCAAACTAAATTTCCAAGAACCTCCAAAACAGCCCAGAAACTGGTTTACTTACCTAGGACTGATTCAAGTCACCAATGCCCTTCAGGTACAGAATTAAGCCTGAATCTCCTACAAATGTCAAGTTGTTGGTGATTGCAAGTAGTAGTTCGTTGATCAAGCTTCTTAGAGGCTATATAAAGGGGAAAAAACAGTAATGTAATGATTACTATACTTAGGTTGAAACATGAAGTTAAGAGATTCCTAATTAAAATATAGCTGTCAATTACCTTTGTAAGCATTACATAATCATTTGATGTAACAGTTATTTATTTTAAGATAAATACTCTTGAAAATATTCCTGAGAATATAAATGTTAACTGCTTCTGTGAAACATATCCAACATGCATATCCCCAGGTTTCTCTGGATAGCTGTTAAACAATAAGCATTGTGAGATTCACTTTATTCTGAGGCAGTTCACACTGTTGGTGGTACTGTGAAGCACCCGGGAAGATGAAACACTGAAACAGAACCAGATTCATAGGCCTGCATTACCCTTCTCTGCCGATATCTTCTGGAAAGAAATGGTTCCTGCAGAGAGAACAGCTGTCCCCTTCTTGGAGAAGCACACCTTGAAATGGTCTAACACATAACACATAACAGACACATAACAGAGGACAGCCTCCATGTGTCTTTGTACTAATTAGCTCCCCTCCAAATTCAGTTTTCCTAGAATGATACAGTGGAAGAGGCCAGAGCAATTTCATACAGCTAAGGTCCTCTTTTATACTTCATTGCAGTGCAAAACAGCTCAATGTACTGGCACAAAGCCACAGTCAACATTCAAATTAAAGAGAATTTCTCTGCAAGACATGAAAATCCCGTTTGTGCTTACTCATTTCCTTCAGCTCAACTTCTACAGGAATATTGCAACTGACAACAGATGTGGAAGCATTAAAACTCAAGTGCAGTTTCTGGATAAATGCTCATGCTTTGTAATGCTCTCTTCCTAGAAGTTATGCTGAATCACAGAAGTGTTGTGAGAACAGAGCAATACACCACCAGAAGGCACACTGGACCCATAGTCTTCTTACAAAGCTTAGAAGTACAGGACTTAGCACGTGAAGGAAGAAAGGAGCAAATATCACCAAGATGAGAGAGCGGCAGGGAGAGTGAGATAGGTCTATGCAGGAAAATACCAACAGAGACTACTGAACAGTTTCAGGACCTACCTGGATGGTTGGAGTCTAAAATTAGATGCTTCATTAATCTGTAATAATTTAATGTGAGATGCAGTTTTCAAACTACAGCAGACTTTCCTTTAAGAATGGAAGAGTTTGTTACTCACCACAGAACCACAGAGTCGTAGAATGGGTAAGGCTGTGCCGCAGTGTCCTCGGAGCAGTGGCTCCGTCCACCTAAGCTACCTCTGACACTGCAGACAGACAGGGAATGCTCCTCTGGACCTTGGGAACCAGAGAAGCAGACAAGGGGGTTTTCCCTTTATCACGGGAGAGACCTTGCCGAAGACATAGGAAGGAGTCGGACTCCGTTGGAGGAAAAAGTCCAAGGTGTTTATTCAGTCCCACCCGAGGACATCCTAACCTCAGGGAAGCTGCTCCAGCTGAGCTGCCCGGGGCACCAAGCTCTGGGATTAAATGCAGGGGAGGGACTAAGGGAGGGACTAAGGGAGGAGACAAACCAACATCCAATGAGGGACAAGGTGGGAGTGGAACAGGGTTGGAAGGACCTTCAAAGAAACCAACGAGACCATGTTCCTTGGCTCCTGCCCTATCACTTAATGTGCTTACCTGAACTCTCTAGAAGCTGGGAGGAACAATCGAATGACAGGCAGGGCCCATAGGAGGGGACTGGGAGGAATATGAGAGAATCGACAGGGAAGAGGGGCAGGGACAAACCTCGGAACATATCATTTCTCAGGAGAAGAGGGGAGTGCAGAACAAAACATTATAACAAAAATAAATTACATACAATACAATGCGAAAATAAACAACACAGAGCACAATGCAACAAAGCTAGAAGTGACCACGGTAAGCTTATGGTTTAATATCTCTGCTCTAGCAGTGTCATCCTAGAGCACATGGCACAGGATAGTGTATAGATAGTTCCTGAATATCTCCTGTGAGGGAGACTCCTGGAGACTTTCTAGACAATGTGTTCCAGTGCACGGTCACCTGCACAGTAAAAAAGTTCTTCCTCCTGTTCAGGTGGAACTTCCTGTGCATAGGTTTCTGCTTCTTGACTCTTGTCCTCCTGCCTGGCACCAGAGAAGGGCCTGGTCCACTCTCTTGACACCCTCCCTTCCAATACTAATTGGCATGGATGGGTGCTGCATTGCATTATTTGTTTTCACATTGTATTTTATGTTGCTTATTATAGTTGTAATGGTTTGTTCTGTACTCTCCTGTTCTCCTGGAAAATGTTATATCCTGAGGTTTGTCCCTGCCCCCCTTCTTCCCTGTCAATCCTCCCACACTCCTCCCAGTCCTCTCCTATGGGCCCTGTCTGTCATTCGGCTGTTCCTCCCAGCTTCTGGAGAGTTCAGGTGAAGGACATCAAATGATAGGGCCGAGGAAGTTCCTCCCTTGATGTTCCCACTGGTTTCTTTGAATGTCCCTCCAACCCTGTTCCACTCCCACCTTATTCCTCACTGGGTGTTGGTTTGTCCCCTCCTTTAGCCCTCTCCCCTGTATATAAGCCCAGACCATAAGGCTGGGCTAGGACTTGGCTTGAGCTGCAGGAGCAAGGCAGTCATCCGAACAGGATGGGATAAAGACTGGAATAAAGGCCTTGGATTCGCCCTTTCGTCAAGTCTGACTCCTTTCCTCTGCCACCAAAGGGGTCTCTCTCGTGATAGGAAGAAAAAGCTCCTTCACTACTCCCCTGGTTTTTAGGACCCAGGGGAGTTTTCCTGTCTTGTCACAGTCTCGAGCTAGCCTGGGAAAAACAGAGCCAGCGGCTCTGAAAGAGACAAGCAACAGATGAGGTCTCAGTTGTGTCTTGTCAAGGCTGAACAGATTCAGTTCCCTCAGCCTTTCCTCATAAGAGAAAGGCTCTTGTCCCTTAATCATTTTTGTTGTCTGCTGCTCAACCTATTCCAGGAGCTCAATGTCCCCCTTTCTACTGAGAAGCCCAGAACTGGATACAGTATTCCAGGTGTTGTCACACAAGGGCAGAGTAGAGGGGCAGGATCACCTTCCTCAACCTGTTGTTGATGTTTTTCCTAGTGAACACCAGGCTACCATTGGCTTTGGCTACAAGGAGGCTGCTGCCTCAGGGGCAGTTTCTTGTTCACCAGGACTCCCAGGTCCTCCTCCACAGAGCTGAAGCATGGCAACATAACTCAGTTAATTCTACTCTTTGACTGTAGTCGATTTGGCCTGGTATGGAAGAAACGGTTTAAAAGAGTGGAAGGTAGCAGCTACTGCTCACCATCAGAAGTTTCTTTATACAACAGGAGAATCACCGTTCCTTTATGGAACAGGTGAGCACCATACCTGCCCACTCCTCACTTTTTTCCTGCTCTGTATGTGTTATGACTTATTTGAGGGCTTGTTACTGGACTTGATTTCACTTGAAATTATGTGTTGAGAAGCATTAAAATTAACATTATTAAAGGTTTTTCTTCAAACAAGAGAAGTTTGGTACAGATCAACTTTCAATCTGTTTCATGATTCAGAACCTATACTTTATTGTGTGAAAGGGATTAGTTCCATGGACTGGTATTATTCCAGCACATCTGGGCAGCCCATATGTAATGGAATGCTACAGCAAGAGCTCTTCAAGCAAAATAGGCATTGAAGCTCTCATTGCTCACAAGCAATAGTAGGCTGTAGAAGAGCATTTATTAAAGCAGGGCTACAATGTAGATGCAGTCCCAGGAGGGTAATGCTGTCCTGAGTGGAGACAGAAGCCCTTACAGGGACTCCTCAGCGCTTTGTAGAACCGGCACCTCTTATTCTTCATTTTGCCTTTTCTCTACTTCCTAATAAAACTGCAAAAAACCTCTTTAGAAAGGCTGCTACAGAAAGTATTGAAAAATGGGAACTTTATTATCAAAAACAGGCAAATTGAATCAGATGGGCAAAAGCTGCAGAGAGTACCAAGCACCCAATAACATGAAGTGAACCAACCTTCTGCCACGAGCTCAGAGAAGACTGAAGAAAGGCCCTATACAGAGGTTACACAAATACGCTGCTACACAAAAAGCACTTACTCATGCAAGATACATGGTTTGCTAGATAACAGACATAACCATACATAATTATCACTCGCATGCTCAAGTTCCTATTTGTTTAGGCAGTTATTACACACAGAAATCATTTGCCTACATGCAACTGAAATCCTGTTATCTTTGCTCTTATTTGTGGAGCATTTCAGATATTTATTTGCTTAAATTTCTGTGAGGAATCTTCTTTTGTAAGAAGCATACCAATTTTCTTTTGAATGATTTCAAAAGAAAGACTTAAGACTCTGAATGGCTTATAATTTCTAAGATGCCTCAGCTGGTACGTGTCAGAAAGCATAAAAAAACCCCCAAAGCAAAGCAAACCAAACCAACAAACAACCCCCTCCCCCCCAATATTCTGTCACCTGTAGCACATAACTGAAGGGATAAAGGATCATGGCTTTACTATTAACTAATCTGGAACTTACTACAAGAAGATGTAGTGGTAATTCACAAGCAGGAATGACTTTAAACTGAGAGAAGGTAGATTTAGAAAAGATATTAGGAAGAAATTCTTCACTGTGAGGGTTGTAAGACCCTGGAACAAACTGTCCAGGAAGTTCAGATCCCGCATCCCTGGGAATGTTCGAGGAGAGTTTTGATGGGGCTCTGAGCAACCTGGTCTAGTGAAATGTGCCACTGCTCACCATTCTATGACAACTAAGAAACAACTTCTCCAGGATGTGACTGGAGTGGAGTATATGAGATATTTTGGACTACAGCTGTCTATTTAATATGTTCTACTGAGTTTACAAATACAATACTTCAGTTAGTCTTTATAGTTGGCATTACAACTATTTTGTTGTTCTACAGTGCAGCTAGGAAGAAAATAGCTATTTAAATTCAAGAAAGAGTTTAACCAGTGAAGCAAGTCAAGTTAGACACCATTTTAGTCACTAGCAGAGTGACATTTGATATCTTTCTAGTTCCTGATGGGACCAAAACTTCCACATGAGAGCCCACTGCATTTGCACAAGGTCCACAGCTCATGCTGCTCTTAGCCACTCAACAACGGGAATTTGTATTTTTGTTTAGAGCAGCTAAGTGGCCTCTGCTAGACTTGCTTACACCATTAGTATCTATATAAAGCAGTTCTAGAATTAGAAATATTGGAATGAGTTTCATGCAACACCTAAGGTTTAAGAATTTGGTGAGGAAAGAGAGCACTGCTTTTGTACGCAGTATGAATTTTCTTTATGGGGTATTATTTTGCTGCACGACTGCACTGATCAGCCCTGTTATACATCCTCTTTTTGTCATTTGACTGATCTATTAGATCTGGAGTAATTTTGAACATTTTTGGAGAATCAGTTTTGTGACTATCAAGACCTTCTTCTCAAGTCCCATACTTTGCAACCAGTAGAGCACATATCTAGATAATGTTGACTGAAAAAAGTAGTTGTACCATAAAAATATGTTTACTGACTCAAGGTAAGCCATTAGTGATTCTGCACACTCCTAATGGGCCCACCTTGCAAAGATGCTGAGCATCTTAATCTGTTAGCTATGTTTTCATGCTCTGCATTTAAAAACCAAAATAGCCCAGGTGTTTCTACTCTAAATAGACCTAACAGCTTTGTTAGCAATCAATGAATCTCAAGGGTGCTTTATCCTGATGTTACTGGATTTTTCTCAATTGGCAGTAAAATTGAGGAGTTTCTGGTGAAATAGACTTGGGCCATGGTTTTGAAAGCTTATTGAAACAGCCACAAATGACTGTTTCCCAGAGACATTCAAATTGTTTATTTTGAATCGTTTGGAGGAAATTATTAATCTCAGTAGCTTTTTTCCACTGCTGACCACAGTGTGATCATGAACACCACAAATAATCAGTTACAATTGCCTTTCCAAAATATGTTTTGACATTTGAACTGCTTCATTTCTTGAACTTCTCTCTTCTTTGTCTCACAGGTGATAGAATGAATCTGAGAGTGATCTCTGGGAAGGTGCAGTTTAGATGAAATGTAGATGTGCTGAGACCACAATCAACCTAACAGTTTTAGTAGAGGTTGCTTTTGTTAGAGAGTGGTGAGCACAATGAAAAATCATTTCTTCATATAGGTTTCAAGCAAGGCACTTTAGAAAGCTAGAAAACCCAGATGACGACTTACAGCAATCCATGCTTCAGCATAGAAGGGGGAAGCACTGAAAAAACCACAATGTATCTATCACAGCCCATGCTGATAAACAAGTAAGAGGTTATTTGCACAAATAGAGGGTTGTCTACAAGACTTTTAGTGAGAAGAAGGCAAGTACAAGATGATGGAATTCTTCTCTCACAGGAGCCTGTGGGAATTCTTGAATTTGAAGTTTCTGATTATGAGTGAACTGAACTGTGAATTTCAGCTCTAATTGTTAACTGTAAAACTCTTCATGGTGAGACTTTTCCATATTTGACACAATATTTGAACACCAAATATTAAAAAAAATATATTATCTTTTGCATTAGGAATTCTTAAATTATAGTTTTCCATTGATGTGTGCTGAGAAGAAATTAGAGCAGAAGAAACAGCAAAATTGTTTACATGAACATGAATTAAGCACTACTAAAAATGACTATGGAGATGCAAAACATTGCTTCCTTCATATGAGCTCAGTAGCCTATACATAGCATTCTTCAGAAAAATAAATGCATTTCATTTACCAGATCTGGAAGGTCAGCATCAGGCCATACTGTCCAATACTGGCACAAAACCTACAACAATTAATTTTCAGCACAGTGCATAAATGAGCTGATCTAAGTACATGCTGATTTCAAGCAGTCGAATTTGAACATTAGTCTCTGTGATCCCCTGGGTTTGAAAATAACACACTGGTGTTTTGTTGTGAGCTCCGTAGCAAAAGAGCACACAGGGTCCTTCACATGTAGAACATACTCCAACACACTCTGAGATCTTAAAAAAACCAATCTATTTATTTCCAACTCTAAGTATTCCTAAAATAAAAAATGCACTCATGAAAGCTGATGCACTTTGCTGAAAGTATTTAATTCTAGTAAAATAATAAAAACATTGAAAGAGATGTTTTGAGGTCATCAAATACATAATTCTGTATACCAGAATTCAGCTATTTTATGTTTCAAAATGTTGTTTCTTCTATAAATCAGACTATAATTACAGCTTACTTAGAAACAAGGTTAAAAGGTCAAGCATTACATAAGGCAGCAGTTTTTTGATCCCAACTCATCTTTTTCCTGCCTCTTGGTTCTGGAAACCCTTATGCACCTCTGTCTCCAAAATGAGAAAAGGAGTCAAAAAAAAGAAAATTCCCCTCTTTAAGACATGGTCTGTTCTCCTTCCTTAAATGTCACAGTGGAAATACTTACCCTATAGCAGTCTGTATCCAGGAGTGGCTTAAGAGCCATTTTCTACTTGAAATACTGATTCTGCTCCTCTAATTTATCCTTTCCTCTCTCCAGGTTCCTGGTCAATACAAACTTCTGCTACTCCTCCTGGATTTCCCATAGCTTTTATTTACCTTTGATTTAGTTCCTTCTAGCTTACAAAGTATCCAGTACTTTATAATTACTCTCAGATTTAACAAGAGACAGAGTCTAGATGTTTTCTAGCTGATGGCTGGCAGGGTAATCACAAAGCAGACGTTGAAGGAGATGATAGAGGACAGTTAAAAATCTGCAGTATCAAAGTAAGGCCACATTTATTGCTCTGTCTTGAGCAAGAAACAGACAATATCACTTTCCCCTTGAGTTGTCCCCAGAATAATTCATCAGCTTCTTGCTTTGCTAATGTGTTTAAAGATACTACATAGAGCTGAGGCAGCCATGATCCCACTACTAATCTTGAGGATTACTCATGGGTTTTGAAATCAGCAGCACAAGATTCTCTTATGTATCATGAACGTTTCCTTAACACATTAAGCAATTAACAATCATCTAATTAGGCCCCAAACCACAGTGGATTCACAGCCATTGTTGATTAGAGCAAATGAAATTAGATCTCTTCTTTGCTTGCTGAGGGTATGTACGTCTCACTGCAGGCACACCTCTGCATGCCAGAATTATAATAGGGTATACATTTCTAAGCCACATTTTATTTTTTCTTAATATCTAGTTGAGATTAACAAAGGAAGACTGACAGCTAAAAAGAACAGAGAAAGACTTTATGAAAAGGCAGCTAATGGAATGTCATGAATCAAGCCTCGTTAGCAAGATTTCAGTTGAAATCTTCGTACTATATTCAGTATTCACCTTTACTGCTTTTACTGGAATCTTAAGATATGAAAACATACAAAATAAACATATCTGAGTTTTATTAAAGAATCCACAAATTATGTTTAAGCAGTCCAGAAAAAATACTTAGTTCGAGGCTAATCTTGCTTCCCTAATCGCAGATAATTCAGCTTATTTGGTAAAAGATGGGAACTCTCGGTTTCTGAATTTTATTCTATTTTTTCCCTGTGACATTTTAAATGGGCCTGAAAAAGTGATTTGTACATTATGTGCCTTAACTTACTGCATCCATAGAACTCATACCAGGTACTGTCAATAATATTCCACCAACATTCTATTTGGACATACTGCAGACATTAATCAGGTTATAAAGCTGTAAACCATTCTTCAGTTCAGGCTAAAACAGAGCTTCATGAACATTGAAAGTGCAAGTCCAGATTTTGTATGATTTTTGTTTACAACAGACTCTAGAGCCAGAATTGGATCAGCTAATAGTCAGCTGAATCTAGTCCGGACTGTGGGTTACAAAATTTGGCAACAACTCATTTGTCCTATATCCCATTCTGTTTTCTGCTAATAGAGAGGGAAGCAATATATTCAGGAGGGGAAAAAAAAAAGTAGAAAGAAAACCAAAATAAACCAGGGTTAATGCTTCACCTTCAGCCCTGGAAACTCCCACCCACAACCAGCTGGCTCAGTTTTAGACACGTGGAGACAGTCAGGAGACTAACCACTCCTCACACATTCTGGTGGCAAAAGAAGTGCAATCACAACACAGTCACCAGATAATCACAGGCCTATGATCACTGAATGGGTAGGGCTGGAAGGGCCTAAATCACCCAGCTGGTGAGGAACCCAGATAGAAGTTTTGTAACATAGCACTTCTAAACCTACACAATACTACTTCTTTTGAGTTGTTCAAGCCTTGCATTTTTCGTCTGTAGAGCAACTGTTCTAAGTAAATGCAGAACCATGTGGCTCTTTACATGTATTTAATTTACCTGCTGTTAGCTCCTAATGACTTGCGAATAGCCCCACCTTGGAAATCATAAGTACATTGATGAGAAATTAAATAAGCTCGGTTATCACAAACATGCACTATAATACTCAAAGGAAAAGCACAGGCTATTTTATGGATTCATAAAACATATACATGGACAAAATCCCAAACTCCCCAAAGCTAATATATTTAATGGAATTATTTTAATGGTTTCTCAGTTTAATTAAATAACAACAATTTTTTTCTTTAAAAACCAAAATCAGCTCCTATTACTATCTGGTATTTCTACCACATTTGAAATCTAGAGGTGTTGGAGTCCAGGGCATTCCTTCAGTTGCCCTGGAGGGTCAGAGTCCTGGGCAGGGGGGCCTGGGACCCCAGCCCAGAGCTCAGAGAGACACTGGCTTTGATTTCAGTCCATGGGAAAGGCTTCTCGCATAGCAAGAAGGTTTACAGGCCACAAGAGTGTGAAAAATAGTAGTTTAGTATATCACAGGGTGATAAAACAGTGGGTTTGGGATTTTTGGCATTGAAGTGAATGGGGCAAGATGGAGAATTTGGGGCGTTGTCTCCTTCTTCTTCCTTCTTGTTCCCTCACTCCATTTCTGCAGTGACGTTGGCACAAAGTAGTTAGTGAGGATTGGGTCAGAGTGAAGATGACCTTTTTAGTAATAGTGATAGACATTGGTAATAAATAGTAAATAAAGAATACGTAGCAATTAGTATAAAAGATAAGGACAGCCCAGAGACAGGAGGAGTCACCAGATGTCCGAGCCGCGGCAAACATCTTTTGGACACTGAGAAAATTGTAAGATAAAAACTAATAAACGAAGCACATAACCTCGAAGACTCCGTCTTTTCCTGCGTTTGGCACAGAGCTTTTGCAGAGGGCCAGGACTCTAAAACCACCTGAATGCCGGGGAATTTAAACTCCCGCAAAAGGAGCCCCAAACATAGATGAGGATGTTCCTATAATAGGACTATCCATTTAGAGTCAGTCATCTGACAAAAAACAAAAGCGCTGTCTCTATAAGGTTTTCTAATGCCTCCCTGTTTCCAAAAATAATACCTCTCTTTTGAACGTGGAGGCTCCCCATATGGTAGCTTAAACAGCAGATTTTTTTTAACATACTATCATGGGTTGGCACAGTTTAGGTTTCAGTTAAGGAAAAATGCAGAGTGTTTCCCTGCCAGGACTTTGGAGTTCTTTTAGAAAGGACAAGGACCTATCAGAAGCCAGTTTGGGATATTGGCATCTGCTTTGACCCCTGAGAATGTTGAATGCAACTTTGGGCAGTACCCCTAAAAAGCCTGATTTTGTTCAAGCCAGACCCTTTTCCTCCTGGCCAGGGGAACAGGTAACATGGAGTGGGGCCTGCTGCTCCCTTCCCTGCCCTTTGTGGGGGAGCGGGCCCGAGCCCTGGCCGGGCTCCATCGGCTCCTTCGGGGGAGGAGAGGTTACAGCTTAACATCCACTACTTTCAAAACTGCCTCGGAGCCCCCAGAGCAGGGAGGGATCTCTGCCGGGCCCCTGATAGCAGCTATGGGCCCGGTTGGGCCATGGCCACCCAGACTGTCACCGAGGGGTGGGCAGAGCTTTCCCTCCCTCCTTTGCTCTAGGGATTCCTAGATGGAGAAGAAAAGAGTGGAAGGGAAAAGCCCAGTCGATCTGAGATTGAGTGAGGAAGAGACTGCTGCTCCTGCCCGGCAAAAATCACATGGCCACTGCAGGCCTGGGCAGATTTAACCTTTTCTGGCAAGATAAAGCTTCCAAGGCCTAACCCTTCCCTGAGAGGGAGAAGAAAGAGACAGAGTGGACGTAGAAAACACACAGCATGAACTCAGTGGAGCAAAAGTGAAAATACTGATAAAGATTATTGAAAGGAGGCATTGAGCATGTGGACATTTTTAAACGGACTTCTCTGGTGTAAACTATGGAGAAATGGACTAGTTTTTTTAACATCTCAATGTTGTTTGAGGGAATGCTAGTTTTAGTCAAAGTTGGGGATTGGTATGATTGAGATTTAAGTGGAAATCTTAAAGCCTCTCACTCCTGGGGTAAAAGGGGGTCTCAGTCTTTGAGACAAAGATGGTTTTAGAGAAAGAGATTTAAAGTCCTTGGCTCCTGGGGTAAAAGGAGGTCTCTATTTCATTTGAAATAGAGACAATTGTAGGGATAAAAGAAGAGACTCCTTATTTTGTATTAGAGGAAGCATTCTTAAACAGTACCCCAGATACACTGAGAGGCCCATGAGTAGCCAGGGGAAAGGCTGCTAATGGATGCAACAGCACGATCTGCAAAAACTCCAGGCAGTGACATAGAGAACCAAAAGACTGTTTTAGTCTTGTGGTGAATGTCTCCATGGGACTCCAGAGAGACTCCTCTCCCAAAGTAATGGAAGATTATGTTTAAATTGTGAAACTGACTGAAAATAGCAGGCTCTGTCTCTCTATACAGTTTGTTAAGGGAAGGCAAGACTGTTTTGAAGATTCATTCTGGGTTTTTTTTTTTCAACTTTTCCATTCTTTTAGTGTGTGTTAATAAAACTATTTCTTTTTAAGCTTAAGCCTGCTTTGCTTCTCCTAATCTTCTCGCACAGAAAGAGCTTAAACACTAAGACCCCTACACTAAGTTTGGCAAACAGAATCTGGCAAACATGAAATCACTACATTAATTGGTGTTTCCTCCCGGTTTTAACTAAAACCACTACACATAGTTACATGAAGAATGATTTTTAATAGCTATTTTCACGTTTTTCTTCACAAGAGTCATACCTTTAAAACTTCCCTTACCCAAAGGTACCAACAATTATCAAAGAAAAAAACCTTCTGAGTCAGACTTGACTTTATTAAATGCCCACAGATTTTGCAAGGTGCTCAAGATCATAATATAGAGAGCTGTCAAACTTGAAATTTATTATTTGGTTAGAAGGAAGTGGAAAAAAGTGGTGGATTCAACTAAATTAGTAAAAGTTAGTGTCTGACAAATATGTATTGTTTTTGTGGTGTATATTTCTGACTTTGTGAGAAGATACAGTGTTCTTGATCCTAATCAAGAATATTTTTTTTCATTCAGACTTGAGGTATTGTTACATATATTCTTCAAAGAATCTATTTATTTTTTTTTCCAATGAGCTCTCAAGCCCTGAGACACTCAAGACAGCCCAGCTTTTTGCCACAGTGAGTTGCTGGTATATACCCCAAACTGGAGTGAAAACTATGTACAAGGGGACTTCTAAATCCAGAGGATTTCTTCAGTGTGACTAAGATTTCACGCTTCCAGCAACACACATTTTCATAACTAAAAAGTCACTGTGTCTTCATAATGATTACTCCTGATGTTTTATTCAGCTCATTAAAAGTCAGAATGCTAAAAATGATACCTATATTCCATGAACAAAGACTTTGTCAAAATCATCAAGAATTATTAAGAAAAAAGTGGGAGGAAGGAGCTTTTTTGTGAGCTCATATATTAGCTAGTATTTTCAAACTACTGAAGAAGCAATGATATTCTAGTAAAAAAAAAATCACACTTACTACAACACATCTCCAGAAATCATTCCAAAATAAAAAAACACAAAGGTGGGGGGAAAAAAAATTAAATTAGATTCGCTATAAAACCTACGAGTGGTAATATCAGATTAAGTATTCCTTATAGCAATCACAAGAAGTAGCTATGTCAGGGTACTGGCTGCTAGTCACCAAAAATCTTATGTATCTGATCTCTAAGTTGAAAAATCCTGAGGAGGTCAGCCTTGTCCAAGCAGAAATGTTTCTGAGTCTGAGTAGAAGGTCCTTAGAGTCCAGAAGACTGGGGGGGAATAGGAGTTTAAGCACGTGTGTTATGAGACAGAAGCTATGGAGAAGTTCCTGAAATTGCAGTTTGGGATTTGAAAGATAAATATTGCCTAAATCCCTCTTTCAGAGACACATTTTTTTTCTTTTTTTCTTTTTTTCTTTTTTTCTTTTTTTTTTAATCTCTAAACTTTCATTTTTTTTGTTTTCCATCACAATGCAGAAATACCAAAAATTCTTGCATTATTCATGCAACGTGAAGGAAATTATTAGACAGCAAGATGTTTCAGACACAGTTGTAAGCTGCCCTATGTAAGGACTGAAGATGAGCCAATTCACCCTAGAACACCTCCAGCCCTCCAAGCATCTGCAGACTGAGACACTCATTCCAGTGTGTGATATTGCATAAGCAATCCTGTGCACAGTAAACTTGTTGATCACTCTGAGCAGACATTTAACCCTCTACAAAATATTTGAAAAAGGCCTCAAAAGTAGTGAACCCTAGAGAAATGAGGTATAATTTACATTTACAGTTGAGGAAAGCAGTGGTCTTTCTGACAAAATAATTCATAAACACTTACTTAGATACTCATATATGAAATACATATATCCTTCTACATTCTTCATATGTTGTGAGAATTTTTCAGTACAGATTATTTGCCCTTGCATGTGGAAGCCTGACACCAAGAAGCATGCTGCAATAATTCTGTAAACCACAGAGGAGAGAAGCCTGGACCGTGAGCACATACAAATTATAAATCAGCTATGATTCCTGAATTTATTGGACAAACACTGGAAAGACTCTAAAGAGCCACACAATGTAAATTAACAAAACCCCACAATATTTTGTGGACTCTAACACACATCTGTGCGTACTTCTGATGTGTAAAATAGTGAGATATTGAATATTAACAGTGGAAACAATGTATTTCCTTTTTCACACAGTAGCAGTAAAAAGATCTTTATTCAGCAGAGATGAAAAGATTAACTTTTTCACTCCTCTGTCTAGGGTATTACAATCTAGGTTTACAATTACTTCTGTCTGTAGTATTTTGTAGTTCCACATCCTTTCAACTGTCCATAGACAAATATATCACCTTTGAGGTGCTCATTTTCATAAACAATTATTTTTGCCTTGTCCTTGTGGAATACTGACCTGAAAGAGATTTTTAATGATTTTTGTTAATTCTCTCTTAATCACTCATAAAACTATTTCAGAATATTATTAATAAAATTAAATTATTACTTATTCAAGTACCAGTTTGGGCATTTTCCTCATTTTAAATGTATTTGTCAGATTAACTTATATCCATTAGTTTTTTATGAGTGACCTGACAACAGCCCCAGAAGCACTTTTCACTTGCTGAACATACAGCCCCCCCACGCTATGTTGGTTTGCAGACTGCTTGAATGTACAAGTCACAGCTATGGGAATACAAGCAACCCTTTTTTTCTGAGCACAGAAACTGCTCCCAGAACCCCCTCTGTGGTTCCTGTTTTGTCATTGTTGCACCCCCACTGCTGCTGCTGCTGGGTCCAGAATTGCCATGTCCTGCTTTGTGTGAGTCATTCTGCAACACTTAGCTATCACTTTCTAATTGTGTGTGATAGCTCAAGAGATTACACTGGTGCAAATTCATAGACCAGCATACCCATACCTAACTGAGAACATAGCCCTAAATGAGTTAAATTAGATGATCAGTGCCGACACAACCACAGGATACTCCTCCTCATCCCCTAATCTTTGGACTGGGGTACTGCACCAGTTCTGCTGTTTTATTTCATAGGAGGCCTGTGAAAAAATGAGATTGTAAGTTTTCAGCAAGTTCTTTACTTCTAAAACTTCCACTGAATGCGTAGATCTTTGTGGTCCATGGATCTTTGTAGTTAGCAGATGGCAATTAAACAATTGTTTATAAGAGATGTAACAGACATGTCCCTGCTAGGATACCATACAGACAGTATAAAAGGTCCAAATCTGTCAAAAGAAAGAAAGGTGCTCTAGTTCTGTGCTAAGAAACAAATAGCCTAACAAGCTGATTTCCCCTCTAAATGTGCCATTATTAAATGACAAACCCAACTGACATAGTTTAAGAAAAGCAGAAAATAAACTACATACAATCAAATTGTATATTAAGGGTTATTTATTTCTCCACATTGAAGAAATCCTCTTCCCTACAATCAGTGTTATTTCTTGATGCTACCAGAAATTGCTGCTAAATAAGCTTTTGATTGCCAGATTTGTCTGGTGTAATAGATGTGTGCAAGCTTTCTATTTGTTGCCATATTGACTAACACAAACTCAGTATTAAGAAAGCTGTTTGGTATCTCAGATTAAGTGTTTTCTAAAAAATAGATAAAGCATCCAGCAGAAAACAAGTGATAAGTGGAGCATTTGAAACGAAGCAGTGAATTCTGTCAGCAAACTACTGTGTGTTTGATAAAAAGGCTGGACTGAAAATACAATTGAAACTCAAAAAATATAACTGCTTATGAAATTCGTTGGCAGATTTCTCCCAGTGAAACATATGAAACACAGTAGGAGGCAAATATTAAACATGAGACATAACCAAACCATTTCAGTGAGTTCACTTGAGATTCCAGGAATCTCAACCCAGACTCTCAGGTAACCTCTCTGTACAGCAGTGTAATCACTGTGTATTTCACAGTTCTGAAGTAGTCAAAAGTGTCCTTGAGGCTTTCTCAAAGATGCTAAGCCTGCTTTCAGAGTGCTTGTAGAGTCATTAAGAGACACAAGATAACTGATACACTATCCCCCCATCCTTGGAGATATTCAAAACCCTTTTGCACATTGTCCTGGCAGCCTTCCAGCTGTGAGTCTGAGCATGGGGTTGGACCAGTTGACCTCCAGGGGTCCCATTTTCCCTTCCAGGGTTCCAATTTTTGATACTTAGGAAAATTTAACATTACAAATAATTTGTAGTACTTGATGCAATGTCTCAGTTCATCTGGGAAGTTTTCAAATTGAAGATAAGGAATGCATCAACATGACATATTTTAGCAGTGAACTGACAACTTCTTTAAAATGCTAACAAAAAAGTTAGAAGATAAACATATTTTATGAAATGATAGTTATTAAGCAGCCGTGGCCTAACAAGGCTACTCTTATGGTCAACTTCTAAGACAGCTATGGTTTTCTGTTTTTATATATCTTGACACAAACTGTAATTCATTTAACAAAGTTCTCAGCTTTTCTGAATCAATAGTTTAAAAGAATGAGTAAATCTTTCAAGAAAACATCTAGGACAGAGTCTAGATGTTCCTCACAGAAGAGAAATGTATCTGTTACAATTGAATTTCATTAATACTATTACATATGTATAAAACTAAAACCTAACACAAAACTTCACATCAGACATTTTTCTGCTCCTTTTTGGATCCTCTTTCAGTCACTTATTTTCATTTCAGGATTAAAATTCTGTGCTCTTTAAGGTCAATAATACTTCTTGATCCCTTTTGGGTCAGAAATTCCACCCAAGCTGTATGAACGTGGGCTAAATAAAAACTGTCCTAGGAGCAGCAATTGCAGATTTTACTGAGTTAAACCTACTGAAAGACATGGAGTAATAACATCTCACATGAGAAACATGAGAAATTCTCACGTGAGAAATTACTACTCAATGATTAAAGCAAATCCAGAGCAGATGCTCATGATAAGTCTTTAATATAATAGATAAAATAGCAAATATTAGCAAATATTGAGGACTGTTGAAGGAAGGAAAAATATTTACATTTCTTCTTGTCAGTCTACCAGCTTTCAAATACTTCAAAGTAAAAGGTTTCAAGGATTTTTATATTTCTTTCCAAATCTTTATAAGAGACAGCTACCACTAAGGAATGTGAAATTTTAAATCTATTTCCATTTGTAGAAGGGTTTTTCCAGTTGGTGAGGATATATTTAAAATGATTTTATTTATTTATTTATTTATTTTAACAAGAGAGGAAACACTCTGAGAATGAAAAAAATACTTTGCAAGGAAAGAGGGTGAGCAGATGAGATGTCCTTCTCCATCCTTGGCACTCCTGAAAATATTAGCAACGTCTCCTTTCCTGCCTCCGGAGTAACCAGCTGATTCTCCAAGTCATGCTTCGCAATGCTTCCCAACATCACCAAGTTATTTTTTATACTTCCAATCTTGCACGCTGGTTCAGGTTAATTTACATAAACCATTTCCATTTTTAGGATGTATTTATAAAGTCATTTACATAGCTGACAACTGCATATCAGTGAACGATTCAGAGCGTGGCTTCTGATCTTCTGCTAATTGAGGTTAGAAAGGCATTACTGATGTAAAAGTAATAATGATACCTTGCAACTCAGTACAAACCTACTAATAATTCAGCTGTGGAAAGAAAATAGTCTTTTGAAATACATTAAATGTCATTTTAAATCCTTGTTAGTATTACATGAAATAAAATCTTAATTTTATTTCATGGAATAAATAAAAATATTTTATTATGGTCTCCTAGAAAGAGGTTTAATTATTTTGCTGATAGTTCACAGTGTGTGCAAACAGTTTTATTTGACTTCAAAGAAATATTCTTCAGAGTTTTAGGGGAAAAAAAAAAAAGGCTCTTAAATGATTGAAGGCAGCGAGTTGGACTATTTTAAAAGCCTTGGCTAGAATTGATTACTATCAAAGCTCATAATAAGGGGTGCCTGAAAACCAGTTTTCTACAAAACAGTTCACTGAAGAACATCAAAGTTAAGATGTAACAACTCATCCAATTAACCACTTAGCAAAAGTCACCCCTAAAGGAACATACTCTCATTTTCAGCTGTCTACAATATTCATATCCCTTACGTGTGAGTGTCCAGCATGATTTAACATCTTTTGAGAATTCTGCTGGGTAGGGACTGTTGAATAGTTCAGCTCCCTCAGCACATCTCCTGTGCAGCATAACTTCCTTGCTTTTGTATTTGTACTGACCATGCACACGGCTTTAAGTAATTCATACCCCTCCACATATTTTCTTTCAGTCTAAGGAGGTCTCTCACCCTTCTTTTGCATCAGTTCACCAGGAGAGGAGTCTTATCCCAGGACACTGCATTCTGTCCCTGAATCCATTTGAACAAAAGCCCTAACAAATTTCTGTCAAATTTGAAAAGGCTTTTGGCCTTACTGGTGTTGAATTCCCACAACTAATAACACACAAGTGGAGGGAAGGATGTTTTGCAAGTTCTTAAGCTTTTCAGGCTACACACACACACACACACACACACACACACACACACAAAAAAAAACCCAACAACAACAACAACAAAAAAAAAAACCCAGAAGAGAAAGAATTCATTGCCCTTCTTGCTCACAGGAAAGCTTGGAGAAGACTGCATGTCAGGCAGCTCCCACGATCCCTCTCTTGCCCCTTCCTTCTCTCTCTGTTCCTTGGGATCCGCACCAAGGCTGCTGCCACTTAGCCAAGTGGAGACAACAGGTATGCTCACCTCAGCACCCTTGCCATGGGGACCTGAGCAGCTGATGCTGAAGAAGCTCAGCCTGAAACAGCAGAGACACGTGCAGCTCTTCTGTCTTCAGTTCTCCTCCTGCAGAAACCCCTGCGCCTGTGAGCACCTCAGGGTGCAGGGATCCTTCTGAATGCTGCTGGCTGCTTCTCTCCCTCCTGGCAGTGCCATAAGGGAGAGATGAATTTCCTCTTTGTGACAATCACTGGGTGGGGGATGCAGGGATGGTCAAGAGAAAGCTTTGAAAAAATCAGTTCGTAGTATACAATAGAACAAATCTGCTTATTTTTAACTGCCTTCATCTAAATTTTCAAAAATTCTTATGAATCTGTTAAAGAGTGATATCATATATTTCTTTATCATTCTTAAAATGAGCTTTTGCTCCATAAATTCTGTAATTCTTAAGAATGGATTCTTATTACCAGTAAGTGCACACATGGAATTTGTAGCTACTCCATAATAAAAAATGACCTTGAAGAGCCTCACATGAAAGCCGTTTGTATATAGCTGTTTGATGATGTGTGTAAACATGATTTTGCAAACTTGTCTATGCATTCTGTGGGCTTTTTTTAATAAAACTGGAAATTCCAGTGCAACAACACCGTAACAAAGTATATAGTTTCTTTTATCAAATGTACACGGTTTCTAGAAAAAAAAAAAAATCCTCATATTGTAAAGACATGTACAAATATATATTTTATATACTATGTTGCATTCATGTATTTCTGTTCATGAATATAATGCACATCTATATATTGGTTTGCACATCTATATATTTTTCCTTCAAATGGCTTCCTTGTTGCTAAAATGTGGCATAAATGTAATGCTCACAGTAGGATAATATACTACAGGAGTCATAAGAGTTATAAGGCATCTAGGAGAGCTGTCATGCTTTTCTATAAAACACAAGATGAACCATATCATCTGACTCGATTGCAATGCAGAAAAGGATCATTCCTCTCCCACTGACTGATGAAGGAATCATGTCTCCCTATGTAATCTACATGATATATCAGGTCATTCGTTTCTGCTGCAACACAAATAGTGGACATCATTCTTTCTCTGACTATGAATAACACTTTTCTTTCCTAAGCCACATTTCAAGGCATTAGAACACATTAGTAAAAATGATTAAATAAACCTCTTAAAATCCTTGGCAAGAAATTAACATTTTAGTGACAGGGAAAAAGAGGAACAGGGATGTTTTTTGGTTCCATCCCAGAATTTATTTTCAAAGTTTAGAATCCAATCATCCCCCTTGTCCATCCTGTATATCACTTTCTAGGAACATTTTCTGAGCTGTCATGTGCACTTTGTGCTGCAAGAGAAATGAGGAAATGTTGCCCCCTTTCCAGCAGCAGCATGTGAGTACACACTGAGTCTCACTTGTCACATACCACCATGTTAAGAGGCAGAAACCTGGAATTAGAGCCAGACCTGCTCTCCTGGCAGGTCACTGAGATTTTCTCTGAGACTTGGCCCAGGATATTTTGTTTCCTATGATTAATAAAGACCATGAGTCATGTCCTAGAGAGGTGGATTCAGTGCCATGTGCACACGCACGTTGACTTGCACACATATGGCACGTGCTGGATGTGTTACACGAACATCCAACCAGCTGCACACCAGCAGTGGCTCCAGTCCTCCAATCTGATGTCTGGCACAGGATGAGCAGACCTGTATGTGCCAAGCAAGTGCCAGGCACAAGGAGCAGGTGCCTCAGACATGCCTTTTTTGATGTCTGGTTTTGCTGGTTTTCCCAGGCTTCTTTCTGTTACTAATTTCTTAAGAACTGTAGTCTCTGGAAAAAGTCTGAAGCAATTTGGACAATACATTTGGACAATGTTCTCAGGCATGTGGTGTAATTCTTGGGTCTGTCCTTGTGGAAGCCTTTTAACTCAGGATATTCTGTGATTAATATACAGTCAGCCACTTTACATTTGGCCACGATTTGTCAAGATACAGAAAACTGCATCTTGTAAGACATGATCATGTGGCCAGAATCATCGCTACTTTTCCTGTGGTCTGTGATCTATACTGACCTATGAAGGAGGAATGTGGTCCAAAGTTTATCCTGCTGACACCACTGAGCAGGAAGCCATCAGAGGAGCTTTTGAAGCCAGGTCCATGACCATGTATCCTGTCAGGAAATAGGAATTCTCACTGGGGTACTAGTATACTTCATTTAGTAATTCCTAAAGCATAGCTTTCACATATTTATGGAATACATAAATTAAAATACAGTCATATTGAGTAACTACTTTTATTGTAATGAATGAGGTTATGCTAGTAATCTCATTTGAAGAAAAATTACCTTTATAACTAAAGATTCATGAATACGAAATTCAGATATGCTGTATATATTTTCTTTTCCACCAGTAGAGTGTATGGACATTCAGTAAACTAACATTTGTATTTTAACTCCATGAATTTCCAACAGAAGTACAACTAATCAGCATTTGGATTCAACTCAGAAACATCACTCTGAGTAGAGTTTGTTTTGTCTAGTGTCCTCTCCATCCTTCCTGAAGCCTTCCAGGAAAAGATATTCTCTAGAAACCACCAGCCTGACTCTTTCTCTTGACTCGGGATTTCATTGAAGAGATTTGGATAAGAAAGTTCCATTAAATAATTGGATTCTAGGTAAAAGGATTCAAAAATACCAACCCATATTTATTCAGCTATGAAGAACTACAGATTATTCAAGGATTATCTGAGCAGCAGGGATATCAAATGGTGTTGACTAAGTGGGACAAACTGAATAAGGTCTCCTTAGCAAAGCGTAAAAGGGAAAGAAAAAGTATTTAAGAGACCTGCTTAATTTGTCACAAGTCAAACAGCAGGGAACGGAGTGCCAGTAATCCAAGGCCAGCACTGAAAGTAAAAGACAGAAGAGCAGTCCAGCAGACTTTGAGCTGTAAGCCAGGAGTCGAACCACAACAAAGAGCCAGCTGGTGGACCTTGAACCAAGGAGCAACCCACCGCTAGACATGGGCTGGTGGACCTCAAGTCATCCACAGCAGGATGCAGGTTTCATGCACTTGAACTGGGGTTAAAAGGGGTAGAAACTTTTAACCGTATCTCCAGACCTTTTGCCCAACATGGTCCCTAAAGTGATAGAGGATACTGGTTATTGTCCAAGTGTGGGTTTCTGAGTACAGCTTGTGTCAATGTAGATGGTTTGTGTGTACTGGCATAGATGTGTAGAATATAATGTAATTCAAACTCATAAATCATGTCCTTTTTGACCACACAAGTGATGACGACTTTTCAAGTTATTTTCAAGTAAATATTACTTCTGATGGTGAATGGTCTTCAGGAGATGGAATCTTTCTTCATGGCGTAGCATAAAATATAACCTAAGTTTGATTTTATCTACATTTACAGAAAACCATGAAGAGACCTTATGACTTACCTCTGAAACATAGTGATTCTTCCTACACTATAATTATGTCAGTCTTTGATCCCATGCAAAAAAAAATGATGCAATTTTGTTATAAGTTTCATTAAAAGTTAGATATTGTGTTCAGATTTTCAGTAGGTAAAACCAGCTTTTTCTTAGAAGTGAATTGAGGCATCTTTGTGGAGAACAATGTTACACTTTCTCCCTGTTTGCTATACTGCATCAAACAAACAATATAAATACAGAAATTAAATATGTATTCCTGTGTCCCAGTGTAGTGCTATGCAGAAACACACAAGAAAACTCAGATTGAGCCACCACAGGACAGAAAGTCACATTGTCCCATCAGCACAGTGCTCTGTCCAGCACAGGTAATTAACCCAGCTGCTTCCATGCAACAGTCTAACAAAGTGATCTTTATAAAGGTGCTTTGAATGGACAATTTGCTTATAATGGTCTTTCTGGAAAACAGGTGGCTCGCAAGAGCTTTTGCAGATTTATGTTCAAGCATTAGCTTCACTAATTAATCAGCAAATAAATTGGTTTGTCCATGACTTGTTGACTCGTGAGAAAACTAAAGAGAGTTCTCTCAGGAAGGAAGTTCGCGATCGTTTGTTTTTTACTTCTTAAGTAATTCTTTAGTGGCCAAGAACAAAGGTAGAATAAAGCTAGCTCCAATATCCAGGAATCTTGATTCACATTCTCAGTTTTGCCTTGCAGGACAAAGAAACAAGCACGATGTTTGCTACATCTGTCTTGAAAAATATCCTGTAGGAAAATGCTCTGCGAGTCTGCAAAATAGTGTCCCCTTCACTGAAACTCACTGTGCTCAAAGTCGCTGTTTTTATTGAATTCTCTGTTTTAACTGGTGAAAGCCTTTCCCACATATTTGAAAGGTCAAAATAAACATAACACAAATCATCAAATTAGTATTTAATTGCATCTTACAGAGGATTGGGACTGTGTGCTCCATTCATCCCATACATTTTTCTGCTGAAATGAAAAATTACTTTGACTTCCAGTTTTTATTTTAAATGTATTAGTCCTCCTCTTTAGATATTACAGTTATTAATGCTCAGGCTGCTGCCATGGCTCTGAATTCTTATCATTCACTTTGCTGATATTATTACCCAGTCAAAGCTGACATCAGAAATGGTACCTTAATATTAGAGGAAGAAATCATGACTGGAATTATTCATAGTTTACACAGCATACACTACTTGGGAGACAAAGAATCAGCAGAGGTGGTTTTTTAATAAAAATTTATAGCTTGATCTAAAGTCAATACAAAAATTCTCCAAGACTTCAGTAGATTTTGATTCTAGCCCCACGTAATGAAATTTAGAAGGGAGACAGCAGTTGTGTCCATAACCTCTCTTCTCTGTTTTGATGTAATTTAACAGTACCGACAACAAATTTATAAAAATACAGTTGATATTTCTGGGTGTGTTCCCTGTAGAATCAAACAGGAGTCAGAGCAGTTTATGAGACTAAAAAGCAACTGAAGGAGAGAATAAGAATAATCACAGGATTTTGCAATGAAGTAAATAATAATTATAATTAAATTGAGCTAATACAAGGCTCAATACTTCCCTAATGCAACTTATATCAAAGTGAGAAAAAGATGCCTTCACTGTTCACAAATTTTAAAAGTGTTGTAAAGGTGAAAATGACCATACTTTCTCACTAGAGACTTTCTGCTGATGCAACTACAGATACTGTATCTCTTTCCCCCAGGTGGTTCATCGCTGCTGATGTGTATCTGACAAACTAAGCTTCCTGAGGGACCTCTACTGTGACTGTAAAATGGAGATGATCCTGAAATCAGGAACAAGAAAATAGTGTGGAATGTGTTCGGCCACAACTTTTTGTAAATGCAAACTGGAAATTTTGCTCTAAGTATGTTTACTGAGTTGTGAAATCTTATTATAGGTTTATGTGATTTTTCAGCTTTTAACCATACACATATGCAAAGCTATGAGATAGGAGGCCTTTACAGCTACAAAGTGTTAATGATCCTTTGAATCTGTGTATGGGAAGGCTTAGGGTGACTAGGCAGGGATTAATACATGTATTCAAGGAAGCTCCTCTGATTCCAGCAACATGGTTTTATATAAGATTACAGGAGTTGTCAGAATTTTGTCCAGGTAGATATCTTCTTGGTTATCTTCTAAAAACAACAAAAGGCTATTTTAGCAGATAATATATAACTGTCTTATTAATATAACATCATTAAAAAATATTTAGAGTACAAAATGAGATTAAATGAGTCTTTATTCCAGAAGGAAGGTGCCAGCTATGATGGAAGTGCTTTGAGAGCAGAAACAGTCATGTTTTTTGCCAGTATTGAATAAAGTTTTGAACCATCATGTTGGGTGACACCAACAGGTCTCAGTGATTGGTTGCAGTGATTTACATATGGACTCATCATTAAAGAATTTAATGACGACTGTACATACTATTCCTCTGGTGACTTGGATGGTTAATTCTTTTCTGGAAAATCTGGGTGGCAATGAGCTGCGGCCTCCTGCAGCCATTTAAAATCTTACAGAAGTTGTGGGTTTACACAGTATTTGGTTTTCCCAATGGCATTATTTGGAGAATGCAACCAGGAAGAATAAGGCTGATGACAAACTAAGCTCACTATCAGCTTTGTCAGCTTAACAGCATGGGAGCAAAGTCCTAAATTATTTCACTGTGTTTGTTAGAACAGGAGCATTTTGAAAGTTCTCATTTGCTAAATAGTCTTAGAACAAACCAAGATATTAATTGACAAGAATAGTGACGAAAGATGCTGATGTTACTCCTGTATGAAGATACTGAGGCTAATTAAAAGAGTCTGTTTTCTTGTGCTGCTTCTCTGTCAATAATGTGTTAGTTTTATTTAGAAATGTCAGTTGCTATTTAATTGCACAATGAATCAAAATTTAATTAGCAAGTGGGTTTTTTAAATAATTGAAACTTACTGCTTAACAAAACATTGATTGAAATACTTGATACTAAACATTATATCATGTGATATCTGCTTTTCAACTTGCTAATGATGTCTGTGACTAGTCAGGCTGTTTTCACAATCTATAATTGTTTTAAGTAGCAAGTTAATAATGAAGACTGTAAAAGTTTGTTTTTTAAACATGTAAAAACACTGAAATTCTTGTTACTTATTTAATAATTTGATTAAAATCTTGTCATTATTATATCATGTTAGTAAGAGTCATGAGTTTTCAGTTGTGTGTTGGAAGACTGATTTTACAGGATGTTTGAATCAGATTTCTTGTGGATTTTTTTTTTTTTTTCCTTTTTATTGCTTTTGCTGTGGAGTCATGGAGTAATCCACTAATAAAATCTATGGGCTGTTTGCTATATAAATGTATGCATCTAGTTTAATCTAAGTCAGTAAAGAGAACGAGTAGAAGTCAGTAAAGAGTCTGTAAAAATAGTAGCAGTGATAGGACAGTCAGTAGGACATGGAATGCTCTTATAGAAGACACCAATTTTGGTTTTTTAAACAGTAAATTGTTCACTAATATTTTGTGGAAAGGAAGCTGACATGCACATTGCCTCAGCAGGGTGTCTGACAATGACACACCTGTAGCAGGCTACTGTTAAAAGATTGTCAAAGCATTGACAAGACAGTTAAGCTTGCAGGCTTTTTTTTTTTTTTTTTTTTTTTTTTTTTTTTTTTTTTTAAACATGCTTTTTCTTCCTGCGTGTTGTCACTGGTAAACAAGACATTGACAAGTCACTAATTTTAAACCACTTGCTGACTACACATTTAGGCTTCCTGGCAGGAAGGACTGCAGATGCCACGGAGCAGCTGCAGCCACATCTGCTAGCTACCCATGCACAGCTGGTTTGTGAGGCTGAGGGGTTCAGGGCACCGTGTCCATGCAGGGAGCTGCCAGGGAATGGGCCAGAAAGCCAACAGCAGGACAGCTAATCACATCTACGGAAAAATTGTCTATATTCCACGGACTTGTTCAGTGAAATCATTAACAGGAATACAAGTTGCTCCATGGAAATATGACATAAATATAGAGAATATTAATGACATCCAGCTGACCTCTGTGTCCAGCCTCTGCTGTGAGATGGAATCGTGATTTCCTTACTGTAATGCCAGGGGTTCTACAGAATTAACTTTCTTATAAGGTACTTCCAGTGTATGAAAAAACCATAAATTCAGTATGACTAAAATGGATTTGAAACATTAATCATGTCAGTATCATTTTCATGCTTTGCTGTAAGAAACTGTAGAATTAAATGTGATATTTATAAGTTGCATATAGAGTCAAGATGCTATTTCACATCATAAGGAGATTATATATCTATATGCTATGAGTTGTGAGCAGTTTATATGTGGTTAATTGGAATTTTATTTTACAGAAAATGTAAGCAAAAATGAAAAATGAGCCCCTTAACATGAATTATAACAATCCTTGTCGAGAGATATACATTTTACCCAGTTATGTACAAAACCATGTTTACTGAAAAATGGAAGATGAGTCATGTGGGGGGAAAAAAAAGGTGTTATATAACATGCAAATACTGTAAAGACAAGTGTTTTCATATAGCAATGTCACCAAATGCAATCATTTTCTTGGATAGTGTATGAAGACAAAAATGTAAATAAAACTACACCTAACAAAGAGAGAGAGACTCAGGCCAGCTGTTACGAAAAGACATTTCCTACTGTCTCCCAAAACTTCAGTTTTAATTCTCTAATTACTCGTTAAATAGACTGTCACACTAGCCCTTCTTCAAAAACTGTGATGAGAACATTGCTCCTAACAGAGCCCTAGTTCAAATCTCAAGCACTGAGGAAGAAGGTTTTCTCAGAATCTGTTTGTTTTCTGTAAATTTTGCAACATCTAAATTTTGCTCCTCTAAGCATGTAATCCTTTAAGAGACCTCTTCGCCCCAGCAAAGTAAGAAATGTCTGTGAAGTTCAGATGGTTTTACTTCAGAGCTCATCTTTCAGTTTCAATCTGGTGATAGCACTTTTCCCTTCTTTGAAGCAACTGATGCATTTCCCTGAACTGCTGTAAATCGAGTCTCAGGTTATGGATAATGGCAGCTAGCAAATTCCTGTAAGAATTGCTGAGTTCCAGACAGAACCCCATGGAGATTAGGTTCACAGTGAGCACTGCAGGGGACAGCCCTGCAGCTCATTTCTTCTCCTTGGCCTTCTCTTTTACAGATGTGCAAATGATGCTGTACTTGAAATTTTGGATAAACAGCTTAAACTATCAAAAATTAAATAAAGAGTAATCCTCTGCATTAACTAACTTTACTCTTTGTAATGTTGTTTGAGACACAGGCATCCAGAGGTGACAGTGACGTAAATAAATCAGCAGCTTCTCTGTGTCCGTCCTGAAGTTGGACAGATACAAGACTCAGGCCTCAAATGCATTTCTACAAATGGAGAGAAAAGAAATGCTGCAATTATTTGTAAGTTTATTCACTGCAAAAGGAGGCTAGGGGTGTCTTACAGCAATTACACAGGAGGTCAGAAGGATGCAAACAGGATGCCATGGGCCTTCTTATTGACCAGAGCTATTTTATTCTTCCTTCTACAACTTGCCTGCCGAGGTGGAGACTCCCGGTCTACTGCAAGCTCACTAGAGAAGGAGCTGCAGTCTGTGTTTATAAAGCTTGTACAAATGGAAGCAGGTGCTGGTCCAATACTGAGGGTCCTAGTTCCTACCAGAACACAAACACCAGAGCAATCAATGAAAAGGCAGCCTGTTGTAGCTGGAAAGGCAGTTCAGCCTCTTTAGTCCAGGGGACACCACACCTGAAATAGCAAACTCGGAACGGACTCAGTGGTGTTTGCTTTACATTGGAATACTGATAAATCCTGCAGGTATCATCCTGGCAAATAAATTCAATTCACTGGTGTAGAGTGAATCACACCTTTCATGCAAGCAGACAAAACCCACATGTGCTAAAGCATTGCAAAGGGTTAAAGAACGAAGAAGTTATCTTCGAAAAAAAAATTTAATTCATTCAATAATAATGTAAGCCTCAAGTTTCCAGTCCAAGTTTCTGTATGCTGCAGTGGCATGCCTGTCACTTCTAAATAAACGGTCGACGGGAAAAAGAAGTGAAAAGCTCCTCTGAGCACAATTTAAATTGTTTCGGCAGTTTGTTGCTGCCCCCGGCCGGGACTACAGCCCCCAGCAGCCCCCGCGCGGCCCCGCCCCGCCCCTGGCGCGCACCCAGCGGGCCGCGCGCGGAGCGCTGTCGTGGCGCTGGCGGGTGAAGGGTTCGCGGCCGCCGCGCCAAGCCCCGCCGAGCCCCGCCGAGCCGTGTTCCTGCGGCTCTCCCGGCCTCCTCCTCATCCTCCTCTTCTTCTTCCTCCTTCTCCTCGTCCCGCTCCTCCCGCGGCAGCTTAGGGCAGAGCCATGAGGCGCGCGGGGTTGGGTAAGCGCGGCGGCGGGGCCGGGCCGCGACACGGGCAGGGCCCGGCCCCTGTCAGGGCTCGGGGCGGGGGAGGCGTGAGGGGCTGCGGCCGTGGGTGCCGGGCTGTGGCAGGGCTCGGCAGCTTTGGCGGGGAAAGGCCGGTACCCCTGCCTCTGCCTCTCCTTCTGACCCAGCTGGATTTACGGAGCAGCGCTAGGGTTTGTGTTTTATCATAGAATCATAGGATTTGGTGTGGAAGTGACTTCAAAGACCATCTAGGTCCACCCCTCCCATGCCGTGACACCTTCCTCTAGACCAGGTTTCTCAGAGGCCCATCCACCCTGGCCTTGAACACTTCCAGGGATGGGGCATCCACCGCTTCATTAGGCAGCCTGCTCCAGTTTATCACCACCCTCGCAGTAAAGCATTATTTTCTAATATTGGATTTAAATCTACTGTCTTTCAATCAACTTGTTCTCTATGTCCTGTCACTACATGCTCTTGGCCCATTTAGTTGTGCTATTCTGTCAAGTCCTTTCCAAATTCAGAAATGGTTTGGGTTTTTTTGTTTTTTTAAGCACTTCTGTATGTTTTCATGCCATGTTTAGGGAGTAAAAAACTATTATAAACTTATTAGATATAATCTGGTGCAAATTGAGAAATCCTTGCAGAGTTCCTGCTGAGTGTTCTGAGCGGCTTAGGCCTCATTTTTCAGCCAGCAGTCATGTTGATGACTAGAAGGAAACTTTGAACTCCCACGTCATGTTCTACAACCTTGTGGGTGCTGTGACGGCACTGTAAAGCTTAGGACATGTTTACACCTCTGAAATATATGACAGTTCTGGGGCTTCCTCCTAGGAAGTGTTTAGGGCTAAACCAGGTGTGGCTGACACTACCCTAGATTTACTCCTACACTTCAGATTTGTATTGTGTAGTAGTATTTTCATGAAATAAAACAAATCTTGGGAACGCTTCTGTGTGAATCAAGACAAGTGTTAGGATATTTATCATTAAAAAGTGGACATTTGATAGTGCTTAGGTCTTCAGTCCTTTCCTTTGTCAGACTGACAGCTCCCTCTTGGCTGGAGTGAAGGCCACCCAGCTGTGTGCTGTTTCTGAAGAGGGAATGGATGTTTATGCAAGGAGTTCTGAAGAAAGAGCATGCCTGCTTTTAGGCTGTCTCTGGCAAACAATGCCTTAAGGATCATCCTGAAACTGCTTCTTAAAAAAATCTTCCGGGAGGTGAAGCAGAACACTTGAACGTCTGTTATCAGCTGCAGTAAAATTTTCTGCTGTACTTTGACATTTCAGCTATCACTTCGGAAGTAGAAGCTGGGTACCAGCACCTCTACAGTTGTCACCAGCGACCTGGCACCTCTCTCTTAGCCTGCAGTTCTGTTTGGTCATGTCCCTGTTACGTGTCAATGAGCAGTGGAGCAGGACAGCCCATAGAACTGCCACGCTAAAGTCTCTGTGCTTCCCATGAAGACTTGTAGCCAGGCTTCTTCCCTGTGCTTCCTATGACATAAAAAGAAGCAGCTGTCCCTGTTGAAGAGCTTTGGGGCACTTGTTCGCATCTGTATTGTCACAGTCCATTAAAGAGACCATTTAGGAGTTTTGGTGTTTTGGCATGGAGCTGTATGGTATATTATAATCCAAATCATCTGTCACTTGGTGGGAAGCACTGTAGTTAGATGCACTTGTAAAATCAGACAAAGTGAGGACAACCCAGACTCTATAAATCGTAACATTTTAGTTACATTTCTGTGTTAGGCATTGGTACTTTTAATTTAAATAATTTAGGTCAGGGTAAAAAGGCTTTTTGACTCACTGTGATGAAATAGAAACATACATTTCATTGCAGTCTACAACTTCCTTGTGAAGGGAAGAGGAGGGGCAGGCACTGATCTCTTTGGTCACCAGGGAAAGGACACAAGGGAGTAGCCTAAAGTTGTGTCAGGGGAAGTTTAGGTTTGGTATTGGGAAAAGGTTTTTCTCCCAGAGGGTGGCTGGGCATTGGATCAGGCTCCCAGGGAACTGTCACAGCACCAGCCTGACAGAGCTCCAGAAGCATTTGGACAACACTGTTGGCCACATGGTGTGACTCATGAAGATGGTCCTGTGCAGCACCAGGAGTTGGGCTGGGATCATCCTTGTAGGTCCCTTCTCACTCAGAAGATGCGGTGATTCAGTCTTATTGAAGATCTGTCTAGCTTAACTTGGAGAGTAACAGTTTACAAGTACAAGTGAAAAAAATCTTCATTACTAAGATATAAAGGATGGCTTAATGGGTGAATATAAAATATCAAAATAGCATTGTGATGCTCTATTTTAAAATATTAATATTATGTATGCCCAGCATACAATGAAGCTTTCTGAGACAGAGCTCTCAATGTGAATGTGGTTGGTGTCTCTTCTCTCCTTTTTTCCTCAAAACCAAAAAATCCACCCAAACACAAAAGTCTTTAAAGTGTATTTAAAAGGCATTCAATTTTAGTGTGCCATTCTGACTAGGCAAGAAAATATTTACTTATATTTAAAAAATATATCTTAATATTGTAACTGGATTTTTAGTTGAATTAACCTAGTGGGATCTTTATCATAAAGCTTATAGTAGTTCTTTTTTGGTTGCCTAAGTCTTCATTGTTTTCAATGCTTAGATTGGAGGTCTAAGGCTGATTTTTGTCTTGAGTAGGTATGACTTTCATTCTCCTGTGCCCATGCTGCTGTCCAGCTGCTGTCTGTAGGAGATCTTTATTAGAGGTTGGAGGATGTGAATGTGTGGGGCTGAGCAGCTTTCGTTCCCTTCTGCCCCATATACTGGCCTGACTCAGTTGTCTGGAAGTCAGAAG
Organism: Hirundo rustica; assembly: GCF_015227805.2. Lineage (NCBI taxonomy): Eukaryota > Metazoa > Chordata > Aves > Passeriformes > Hirundinidae > Hirundo > Hirundo rustica. Next base: position 132,060,577 of record NC_053450.1, read on the forward strand.
TGTCTGAACAGTCCTGAAGCTCCATCACCCAAGAACAAAGGCAGGAGTGAGAACAGAACTGCAGAAACAGCAGTGCTCTGCTCAGAGGCCTGGATGCTGCTCTGGGGTCTTGTTTATAAAGAAACTCGTGTGATCATAGTATAGTTTCCCTTTTAAATGTGTGATCAAGTGATATTTTTCTTTGTCAGAGAACGGTCTCAATTCCTATTTTCAGTTTGATTTACCACATGTAATGGCCTCAATGTTTCGTTCACATCTCCATGAAGTGCCTGGACTGATTTCCATAGAACTCATCTGAAAACAGTATCAAGGAAAAAAAAATTACAGCCATTCCTCAGTTTCTCTTCTTTTATTTCCATATTGAAGGATAACTTCTGCAGTTAGAAAAAGGTTGAGTCCCTGTTTCAGGAACATGCAGAACTATTGCTCCAGTGGTGTTGTCTGTCTCTGACTACAGGTGATGGAGCAGCTGCAGGGAGCTATGGCTATACCAACAGTGGCTACAGTGTTTATGAAGAAGAGAACGACAGGTTAACAGAAAGTCTGCGTACAAAAGTCAGTGCCATTAAATCGGTACGTATTTAACTATCACCACAGTCATAACATTCAATTACACAAATCAGGGAAGCAGTAGACTTAGTTTAAGACAAGAATTTAAAACTGTGATGTGTTAACCTGGTTGGATGTCAGGTGACCAACAAAGCTGCTCTATCACTCCTCAGGTGGATGGGCAGGGGAGGAAAAAGTCCAATAAAAGGTTCATGCATCAAGATAAGGGCAGGGAGATCACTAACCAATTACCATCATGAGCAAAACAGACTCGACCTGGGGAAATGAATTTACTGACACTCAAATCAGTAGGGTAATGAGAAATAAAAGACTTAAAATGCCTTGCCACTACTTTTCCCTTTTTCCTAGGCTCAACTTCATTCACTCCCAGTTTTCTCTACTTCTTAACCCTCACTGTGCAGGGGAACGGGGAATGGGAGTTGCAAAAAAATACGTAATGTGAAAACAGCTCTTAGAAATAGCATGCTGATATCCTCTGAAGGAAAAGTTTGGTGTTCTGATGATTCTGGTTCCTTTCAGAGAATGAGGACGTCTTTCAAACAGGACTCACTGAAAGACAGCTTTGAGATTAAAGTTGTGTGGATTTCTCGAAATGTGGAATCCATTTCTTGGATTTCTTGTGGATTTCTTAAAGTTTTATAAAGCACATTCCAGGGAATTTTTCAGGCCTGAACACACTTGAAGTCTTACTGCTAATACTGTTGCTTAAAATTGGTTTAGTTTCAAAGAGAAATTAAACAAGTTTAGAATGAGAATTTGGGGAAAGTTAAGGGGTAAAAAAAAGCTTTGACCTTTGTTATCAAATTTAATTTCTTGTCTCCTACTGTAGCATGATAAATTTCAAAATCCATGTATGTCAACAGAGCAGTTCGTGGTGCCCCAAGGAGCTCCTTCTGGAGTTGCATCTTTTAGTGCAATGGGATAATCTTGGCAGATGGAATAGCCTTCACATAAATCTTCCAAGAAACCTTACGTAAAGTTAGTTTCACTCTTGATTGGAATGCATCAGTACAAGATAATGAGATTCAAGTTTTGACATGTGAAAACAAATGGGTTTTGGCGCATCCGTAGCATGGAGGCCTGGAGTGCATTTCCCTCCATCCCAGGAGTTGAGCAGGTTGTTCAAGGCCCGTGTGCTGAAAACAGGAATAGCTGCTAAGAGTCAGGCTCAGTGCCAGTTCTCCTCTGTTTAACTCCAGAGCTGCTTTAGGCCAGGGCTCTTCTGGCTGGCTCACACCCTTGTGATGTTGCAGCTGTGTTGCAGCTCCAGCTGTGCCTGGTCCCATACCTCCCTGATTCCAACCCTAGCCTGACTTCATTTTCTGGCTTGACCTGGGACCTGTGTCAGGCTTCTGCCCTGGCCGTTGCTGGCCCTGGTCACTGTCTCAGGACTGGCTCTCCCTGGCCTGTGCCACTTTCCGCTTTGTCCTGCAGCGCCCTTCTGTCCTGTGGCACAGAGCAGAGAGGGGCTACATAAGCTCGCTGCAGAAAGTCCCATTCATAGCACAGCAAGCAGCTTGTCAAAAGAGATGTTCGCAGGTTACAAGTGTCAGCTCCAGCAACACACCTTGAGTCAAACCAATGCTCATGGTTCTCTCTGCTGTGTGCCAGCAGTTTTAACAGTTGTTCCAGGAAATGGGTAATTGCTACTTCAGACTTGACTACATCTTGAGTTTTTAAAAGTCCATGCAATAATTCAAGATGTTATTTGGAAAAGGAGAAGAGGACGATTGAGAACTTTCTGTGACTCTTTAGAGTCATCTAGTCAGCTGAAAAAATCTTTATTTCCGTAAGAGTTACTGATAGAATATTGTTGTGCATATTGTTTTTTGAAAATATCAGCTATTGCTTTCACTAGGGAAATGCTAGTCATGTGTTTTTGACTGGATTCTCTATATATTAACTGATTACTCATATTGCATACTTTTGGGGTTTGTTTTTGGTTTTTTTAATAGCTTTCCATTGAAATTGGAACAGAAGTTAAAAACCAGAATAAAATGTTATCAGAAATGGTAAGTATTTAATAATTAGCTTTCTTTTAAAATGAGTCAGGATTAGAAGTCAATAATGTAAAGCATCCTATCTTTTAGTATGACCACTGGTATTAAAATGCTGACAGCTTATTGTTGACTGTAACATGTGACTGATTTGTCAGCAATAATCAGTATTTCTGCTCAAAAAGATAAGATGTGCAAATACATTATTCTTAAGGCACAACCAAGATCTTTAGGCTACAGATACGAGTATAGGTTTTCAATTAGCAAATGTCTAGTACCATTAAAAAGGCACTTCTGTATTTAATTATATTCAAGAATTGGAGAAGGAAGCAAAAAATAAGGGAGTAAGAAATGCTTTTTTTGCTTACATTTTGCTTTGACTTGGGGTAAAAATAGCACTGGATAAATGGGTGAATATTTTCCGGGTTAATTTTTGCCTCTAAAATAATTTTACTTTTGGAAGCTTTGAAAGAACAGGGAAAACTATATTTAGTGAGATGTAAGGGTATTTATTTTCTAAGAGTAACATGTTTTTTGTTCTTTTGTTTGCTTGGTTTTTGCCTTTTTTTTTTTTTTTAATGTAGGAGAATGATTTTGACTCTACAGGTGGACTTCTAGGTGCAACTATGGGCAGACTGAGGACACTTTCCAGAGGAAGCCAGACAAAGCTATTATGCTACATGATGCTCTTTTCATTATTTGTTTTTTTTGTAATATACTGGATTATTAAACTGAGGTGATGCATATTACCTCTGCTTTACATTGATTAATTTCAGCTGTAGTCTTAGTTAATGAAGACATTGATTTTAAGTGGCACATTTTGTGGATAAAACACAGTGAAATTGTTGTAAATTGCATTAACAATTAATGCGAAGTTATATATAGTTTTCTTAATGTATCAGTTTTTTCCACCATCCCTGTTTTGGGGGGATTATTTGTAAATATGCAGAAACTCCTAGTGTAGCGGGATGGTTCTTTTAGGGGAAAATAGTTTTTAGAATTGATTGAAAAAATTCAAAGGATAATGGTTATTTGAAAATGAAGTAATTGCAGAATTTCAAGGCTTTATTTTTCATTCTGCTTTTCATTCTGGGCCATGCTCTAAATTAGAGCTCCAGTTTCAGGCATGTAGTAATTTTGGTTGCAAAAGCACAAAGAATATGTGGATCTTTCTAAACAGATCTTACCTGTGGATTTTTAAAAGGCTGGCCTGAAGCTAGCAAATGTAATACTGCTACCCCCAAAAATTAATTTTGTGGCTAGATCTGATAATGTTTAAGTAGCTTAAACAACTTTGTGTGTTTTGGCAAGAAGTTACTTAAAACTGGATTTTTATTTTTTAATTTAAATGTGACAGATCATGTTTACACATCTACTTTTTTAAGCAAATGCCTTTCACCATTGGGACCAACCAATATGGACACAGTACAAATGTTTTCTTTATATTTAAAGTATTTAAAACTGAAATGATTCCATTGAATCACTTGAACTATTACTGTTACTATGTTTACTTTTCAATTAGTGGTAGTCCCTAAATTTACAGTGCATGTTGTCTGAAATACTATGGCAGATATTCTGAATTTTATATTAAAGTATATTATGATGCATTTGTTGGAGGTGCAGTCACATTAAGGTACTTTATTTTGAAGACTTAGCTTTGGCTCACCAAGTAGTTTCTAATCACTGAGGCTATTACATTGCTGAGACTAACATTCAAAAAAAGTAAGTTTCCTAGATATTGAAATTGTATCTACAATTTTTGAAAAACTTTTCTAGAAATACTGTATTATGTGTTACCATTAAGAACCAATTATGAACTTACAAATAAAGTGTCCTGTAGTATTATGCTAGCTAGTGTTGTTTATATACATTTTTTTTCTACTGTAGAAGACCAGTGTATATTTTTTGAAAATGGTGCTGTATTTAAGGGGCAATTTTTATTTTTTTAATCAATAATACAGGCTGCCTCTTCCAGCTTAAATGGTTGTTTTAGGAAGACAAAGTAATTATGCACAGTTTTCATATTAACATTTTTATTTTTAATATTTTTCTTAATCATTATGCACAAAACATGGTACATTGCTGCTGAAGTTCAGGCCTCTGCAAGCTCAGATACAGCTGTTTGTAGAATTATTCAAAAAAAAAAATTTAACACTGCTCCCATCACCAAAAGTCCATGACAGAGTGGAAAACAAATGGATACGGATTTGGCAAAGTTGACAGAGCTCATTTTGATGATTGCTTGCTAAAAGTGAAAGATAGGGAAGGTACCTGTAATTGAGAGGAAAGGCACTCTTCTGGGGTTTGATTATGGCAGGGAATCATTTGTCACATAATTAGTCATCTTGAAAGCAAAGCTATATACAGAAATGAGATTAAGCTACATAGCTTCCATTCATATGGAATTTCTGTTTTGTTATTGTCAGATCCTCCAAATTGTAGCTAAAGCTTGATTAAAGAACACTTTTTTTCTGTGTGCGTAGCATGGGTCATTGGAAAACTTAAGTAAACCCCTGAAAAAATGGAATGCAGGAGGCTGCAAGCTTTCAGAGTGCTTCATATCAACAAAAAAATGACTCTGGAAAACACAGAGAAAAAACAAGGTGAAAGACCTTGATGTGCATTTTGATAGCAAAATTACTGATCTGTTTTGTGCTCAAAGCATACTGGCTGCTTGTCACCTTCAGTGTGCAGTGCAAACCATGCTCTTGCTTTCTTAATTTTCAAGGAATGGAGATGCGTCACTTTCTTGGAAGTATATCCATGTATTTGCATATGATGGAAAGCATGGTTTCATCTGTGCCACCTCCTATTGACATCAATCTGAAGTCCCTGCAGAAATATAAAGGGTAGACTTGAAGGTTTGCATGCTGTTCTGACGGTGCTCTGCTGGACAGCTCGCACAGAATTACTTACACATTGCATACAAACACCACATGCTTACAGAACACCTCATGCACTGACTCCTGGGCAGGTGCTCTGTGATGCTTCCCACAACAACCCTGCTGGTCCTGTCCCAAACCTGTAGGTGCCTAAGCCTGCAGTTGAACTGTAGGAGGGGAGAGAGCTTTTCCAGGGCCAGCAGCAAAAAGCATTGCAGCCCTTAAATCTACTTAACTGTGGTAAAAGAGTCGACCAGCATGTGAGGTACTGGAGAGTTGCACAGAAAGGGTAAAATTTCCATTCATGGTTTTTAACCAATCCAGGTTTTCCTAGTGGCTATGTAAGATCTGGTAAAAGCCTTATTAGTATTATATGCTACCTTAATGTTACATAGTATAATATTACAAGTAGTGTTGTATAGTATTCTAGCGTAGTTTTATATAATCTATAGAGCTTCTGTGCTTTAAAAAATTAATGGCTGCTTCAAGAATATTTACCCTTGATTTGATATTTATAATCACACTCATTTAAAACCTTAAAAAAATTAAATTAGCCATTACCATTACTAAGTCATCCCTAACAGTATTGCCTAAGTTCCCTGTGCTAGTCACTGCTAACTACTGCAGCCTCAAGCAGTTTTACTCACAAATATTTTACCTCCTTTGGAGAAAAGAAAGAACCACTACCAGAACAATTCTAAGCTACCTCTGCTTAGTAACCTGAAGATTCCCCACCTTCCTATTGCCTTGCTGAAGGCAGCAGACCTGGAACAGTAGTAGATTGCTTGTTCTCAGTGCTGTCAAGCTTTGTCTTTGCTTTGCCAAACTGCAGAAGGCCCCTGCCAGCGCTCAGCATTTGGCATCTTCACTGTAGCAACAGCAAGTAACTAATCCTCAGAACTCCTCTGTGATGTCAATGGAAATACGCTCTCTGCAGCAGGAATTCTAGACAAGTGGGGCTTGCTTATATGAAGTTATAAGTAGGCAGTGGTAAGATCTGGCTTTGGTGGTGTGACAGACAAATCAGGCTGTCACATATGAAGACACATCTCAAAAAAACAACACCTTTTGTAGGTTTTCTGCTTGTGTGTGTCTATGAATTTGCTGATAATTACATTTTTGTCTCTTTGAGTGAGATAAGGAATGTTACAGAATCTACAGCCAGGTGACTAATGCTGATCTCTCCTCAGGAGACAGGACAGAAGGTTTCCCCCTAATTTAAGTGGATTAAGATGACAAAAGAGTCAAATTATTTTAATCTAGCAGCCCTCTTCCAGGAAAGAAACTTGCTTTCATCATAAGAAAACAAAACCATGGGATTACCTATGCTGCCAGATACTCTGTAAGGAAGCTGGGGAAGAGGACATAGTAAAGTCAGCTTGTAGATCAGTTATTTAATGTATGTTTATGGTTTAATAGTTTTATTTTTAGAATGTGTTATTAATACAGCACAAAAATATTTCAATATATATAAATATTGGAATTTAATTGCCTTTGGAAGGGACATTGTTAGGCTACTGCTGTAAAGGCTTTTGATCTGGCACAGCAACATTTTGCCTTTGATTTCTGCATCACCTTTTTGTTGCCAAATGACAGAGCAGCACATCCTGAACTACCTGCAGACCTGCTGAGGTGAGCACCAACCTTTGGTGGCTTCCCCCGACCAAGGACCATGAGGAGCCAGCCTGCAGCACACCAGGCACTTTGTAAAGGTGTCATTTTGAGGGACCGAACCTCTAGCTACTTGTTGAATGTCGTTGAAGGCTGTTTTCTTTAGAGAGTGGGAGTTAACCTGAGGAAGGAGAGAACTCCAACTATTGTGTTCTAACCCTCTAAAATATTCAATGTCAAGTTAAAAAACTACACAGAGGAAGGAGAATGAGGAGCCATTCCCATCCACCAAACTCAATCCAGGTTATCAGTAACTTCTAGTTAGGTAGCAACAGGAAAAACAAAGCCCTTGTCGTCGTCAAATTGTATTTCCCATCTTCACAGAAGCCATGTCATACAGCCTTCAGAAATGTGTCAAGCACTGCTTGAACGAGAAAAAACAAGCTCCCTTTAATCTTGGACTACCCTAATTTGAAGGTTATGAGATAATGAAGTTGTTCTAATGATTAGGAACTCTAATTTATAGCCTGAAAATGTATTTCCAAATAGTGTCATCCAAAACAGTCTGCAGTTTAACATTCCTCTGTTGGCTGGTGTTGACCTCTCTGCACCCTGAGTGCCATTTGGACCTTGTTTTGCACAAGCTAAGCCATGTCTATTACCCTGCCCCTAAAACTTTGAGTCCCAGTTTTCCTGAAAATCGGGGCTGGTTCATATCCCAGTCTGAGCTCTCGCTTGTGTGTGATTTCCCTAGCCATAAAGCAGGGACAGGTACCCATTCACAACACAAGCCAAGTTTTAGATCTTGTAATGTGCTAGATGCACCTCATGACACACTAAATCTGTAGCTTCAATCTGGTAAAATCTGATCGTGTTTGCAGTTGTGCCTTCCAGTACCATTTATTACCTGCAGCTGAGAAGCTGGGCCTGCTCTGGGAGCTGCTCTACACTACATTTTCCTCTGGAAAACCATATGGAATTGGATTGAAGCCCCTTCTGTTCCCAGACAATCTGAGAGGAGCCTGCTGCACAAAACTTCAAACTCCTGCCAAAATAAACTAAGAAATTTTCTTTCCCTTTTCTGGCAGTGATCAGTGCCAGTCAGACATGGGGAAGAAAGTGAGTTTTGGTGACTTAAGCCCAGGTTTCCCCTAACAGCCTGCCTTTATGGCAGTGGTCCCTCAGAGGCGCTGCTCTCTGCTTCTCTGGTTAGAAGGCCATTGGTAAAACCTTACCAAGGTTTGCATGGCTCAGAGTAGCACTGCTTCCCAGGCCATTTATACACTGCGTCTTTTCAGCACAAACTGCACTTGATTACAAAACCTTTACCCTTTTTTTCTCATAGCCAACGATGTTTTAAGTTTTAATTATTTTAAGGTTTTATTACTAGCAAGAATTTTCTCCAAAAAATGTACCGATGAACCCTCAAGCCTAATATTTTGTTGCTTCTTACATTTTCAGACTCAGTCAGATTGCCTATAGGGTGTCCAAATTAAGCAGAATCTGAAGGAGGCTTTGTTCTAGACAAGAGTTTGAGCTGGTGCCACGCGGTGCAGCAGGCGCTGACCAGGCTGACACAGCCCACAGCCGTGGCTGCCAGTTCCCATGACCCCATCCCTTCCCCCTCAGGGACATTCTGAAGGCCGAGATGAGGAAATGGGCATTACCTTGGCCTGCTCTGAGCATAAAGCAGAGAGTAGAGCATAGCTCTGCTTTGAAGTCATCACTGGACAGTTACCTGCTTTGATTTGCTGTCTTAAAGGTAGATGCCATGTGCTTCGTCTCCTAAATTCCTTTTCAAGGTACTCAAAAAAGTCAAACAAAGTGGTAGACAGGCATCTGTCTCAAAGCTATTGCAGAAAGAGGTGGAAACTCCAGATTTTTTTTCACAGATGACAGGAATTGATATTAAGTCTTGTCTCAGAAGTTAGCTACAGACTTCACAGCAAATTATTTTTGTCAGCAGAACTGGATGGGTTTCATTTTGTTTGGTACAACTATAAATTGCTATCACGAAAAAAACTGATTAAACCCTCCCAATTGTCTGGACTCACTCAAGTTTAGACACGTTTTTTAAAGAATGAAAGACTGTAACCAATGACAAAAAAATGAAACTGTATGAAGTGTTTGAACTTTTTTAAATATGTGAAGGACAAAAAAAATCTAGACAGAAATAAATTGCTTATGAAAAAATCCACTTAAAATTATACATAGGTTTGTATTTTTAACTATCCTCAATTACAAATAGACCTTCATATTACAATAACTATGCAACAGTTGAGGAGAAAAATGACAATGTGTTTTTTCTGCAGCTATGCATTTGCAATGCTACTTACACTTCTAGTTCACATGAGCAGTCAGTATTTTTCACTACACCTTTTTCGAGTCTTTCACAATGTAGCAAGTAAAGAAATGGTAGCATTCTCCCCATCACAGCCCACAACAGTAAAACTTGTAAGAACTGGAAGCAGTTAGATACGGTGTTTAGCAGTTAGTAACAATCTTAATTAAAAAAAAAACCCCAACAACAAACCAAACTCTTTTAAGAAGACCAAGTTCTTCCTATAACAACTGAAATGCACGTAATTACTATTAAAATATATGGATCACTACCTGAAATTTTTTAAAACTAATGAAATCTGAAAAATTGCAATAAACTTGATACTAAAAGGTTTCTTTCCTCTGATCTCTCATAACCCAGGTTTTTCATATACATGATGGATTTGTTCAATAATTGATTTTTGCCAAGTCATGATGTCTTTAAGGCCTTTCAGACAGGGAAGAGGAAAATAAACAAGCATAACTCCAGGCTAGTGCTTTCCTTCTCCAGAATCCTGCTATTAGGGTACAATTTGGAAAGGCCATTCTTTATGGGTTTTGTATTGGCTTGTATTTTTCTATGAAACCTTTCGATATTTGGGCTCCAAGCTTTTTTTTTTTTTTTTTTAACCTATTCTACTCCTTATTAGAATCTGTACAAGTGAGACATTTACATGTATAAAATCAACACAGGATAGACACCTACGTGGTGAAGCAGCTCTCTTCATGCCTTCTAGAGAAAAGGCCAGGTGTACAAAGTTTAAAGTGTTAATGATTAAATGACAGATATGAATAAAATAAGTTGGCAAACAGTTTTGTGCCGTTTCTGTTTATGATCTCTAACTGACACTAATTACTAAAATTCAGAGACTTCATGCACTAGCCATGTGTTGTGCTGTGTATTCTTTGAGGAGTGAGTAACAGCCTGATGTGTCAAAGACTAACCCACATTTCTTTGGGAACTTCATAAAGATTATGCTACAAAAATGTTTGTACATTAGGACTAGATGTCCTGCTGTGCCATTATACTGCTGCTACTGGACAAACATCACAGTGACGTGAACGGTTACTCAGACTGCAGTACTAAAAAGAACTGCTTTAGGGAAGTTGCTGCTTTGCTTATTGTTAAAGATTATCAAGATTATGACTTGAGCATGTAACTGTTTATTTAGGTAAAACTCTCCTTGTCCCTTCCTGGACCTTTGGTTACTCAATGATGGAATTTTACTGATTCATAAAAAATTTCAGAGTATAATTATCACACTGTCTTTAGCCTCATTTATAACAGCGTTTGTTTTAGAGGTAGAAAGATACATTTCTTTAGCCAGCTGACTGTGTACATCAACAGGAAACACTCTAGATTTCTTCTAAGGAAAAATGTGACTGTGCTGGTATACTTGAAAACCACTCTGGAATCCACACAGAAAAGCCCTGCTCACAGTTAGCACTACTGTACTGGGCTAGGAAATCTCAAAGCTATGTAAAAGCACGTACACATTAATCTGTACAGACAACAACATTTACAGTAAGTGCTGCAAGGCCAGGATTCATTTTATTCAGAGTGCCTACTGCAGTAGCTCTTAACATCTCCATCACCAGTGACCACTGGTTTTTAAAATAAGGCTACGAAAAAAATACCTAAGGAAAGCCATCATATTGACAACCACCATCATTAAGCAGCCTATACCTTTGTAAGAAAATTTCAGGCCATTTGTCAAAAATATTGAGGATCTCTTGACTTACTGCAGTAGCATTCTTGTTCATAAAATGCTATTAAAAATAGAAAAATGAGCTCAACCCACCTAAGAAGAAACAAGTTTTTTGCAGATTTTCTCAAGGGTTCTGCTCTCACTTTACACAGACAACATTTACGAGAACTTTCAACTAACTGAACCACTGTTACTGATAACTTTGGATTACTTATTGTCTATTCTGTTCAGCAAGGCCTGAACAGAAAGCTGTTACTGCAAGAGAATCCAAGGTCAATTTTGGTCCTTCTACAAAATATAAGACATTGAGGCCAAGAAAAACTGTTTCTTTAAGGAGAATTTTGCTCTAAGTAGATAGAGAACAAAATTTGAAGGGACTTCAATTAATTTGCAAGAAGGCCTCTGTGCTATTTTAATGCTCTAATGACTTTCTGGAAGCAATTACATCTCTTGTATGTCTCACATGGTATCTAGTGTGACTAAGCAGGTGGAGACTGCTCTCAGAACAGACTACTGCAGAAGCAAGGTGGGGAACTCCAGTTTCACACATATCCGGGGAAAAAGATAAAGCTGATTTTCATTCATTTTAGAAGAAAACTTCTGGTTTTAGTTCTGTTCTTGTAATCAAGATTACAAATAAACAAAAAGCAAAGAGAATAAAGTCACTTGTTGGTAGCTCTCAATTTTCGCCCCCTTTTTTCTAATCTGTGGCTACCAGAGGACCATCAGGGAAAATACTGTTTTCCTCTTTCATTTGACATTTAAGCTAACCTGTGGGTAGTTCAAACTTCACAGCTGTAATCCAAAGACTTAGCAAATGAACACTAAGCTCCTACACATGTCTACCCAAAGTTAATTGCACTGGGTGTCCTTGCATCCACAACCCACTTCAGTGACATGCTATGAAGCAGAACCAAGACCATTCACACTGGTGAGGAGCTGGTGCTCTTTTCAAGTAGGTGATTATTTAACAGGACATTTAAGAGGAAAAATTTCAGTTAAAGCCACTTTGTATTTTCATCACTCCCTTACCTGTAAAACCTGCTCACGAGAACTTCACTGGTAAATCCCATTCCTCCCCAAAACTGGAGACAGCTGTCAGTCACTTCACGGGTCAGACGACCTGCCTTTAGCTTAGCCATGGAAGCAAATTTTGTCACATCGTTGCCTTCTACATAGAGAGCTAATAAAAAAAAGAAAAGATAAAAAGCAGTCACTCTGGAAATCACCTCCCCATGTCCTTTAGCCTGACAAGGTTCTTTGCACGAAGAGAAGCACATCTGGGGAGTAGATGTGGGATCTCACCCACGGCACGGTGCAGCAGCGAGCGCAGGAGCTCCACTTCGGTTGCCAGCTCGGCCAGGCGGAAGTGCACAGTTTGGTTGTGCAGGACAGGCTGGCCAAACACCTTCCGCTGCCGGGTGTAGTCAATAGTTTCTTGTATAATAGTTTCCATTGGTGTCAGGGCTGGTGGAAACAAAGCACAGGACAAGACACCATTTTAGCCAGATCTGTTTAGCTTCTTGCTGAAAAAAAAGGTTTTTTTCACACTGTACAACCAACACATTAAGTTTTTTAAGGCAAATTGTTCTATACACTCAGTTTGGGGTGAAGCTTCAATTCTGAGAAGAGTCTGGTACCTCCTTGTATCTTGAAGACATCTATCTCACTTGAGCCCCAAACTGGAGGAGAGGGAAGGGAAGTGGGCAGGAAAGAGGAAGAGTCATAGAAAGCAGTACCAACATGATGAGGTAAACTTTATGCTTAGTGTCTCATTTGGGGCCCTAGCAAAAGCTTGTGGCAACTCTTAACTTTCGATGCTACCTATGTCCTGAAGGTTTATTAAAACCCCGGAAAAAAAATCTGAAGGCAGACAGTGTAGTGTGCTTGGTGAGGAATGCTGGAGAAATCTAAATTGAAGGAAGCCTTCAGGGAGAAGGCAGAAACCTGTTCTGAGATCAAGTGTAGTGGTTTCATGTTCACTAAATTTTGGTCTTGGTACTTACTTTTTTTGTGGGAGAGAAACTAGGAGAAAAACAAAGCAGGCTTAACTTTAAAATTAACAAATAGTTTATTAACATACATTAAAAGAATAGGAAAAAAAGTTGGAAAAAGAACTAAAACAGAATGAAACTTCAAAAACATTCTTCCCTCCCCTTACAAACTATTCACTTTCTTACAAAACAACATAAAGAGACACAACTTGTAATTTTCAGTCAGTTTCACTATCTGACAATAGTCTTTCATCAATTCATTAGGGGAAGAGTCTCTCTTAGAGTCATGGATCCCACTAACAACTTAGAACAGTTCTCTTGTGGGTTTTAAACTGTCCCAAACAAAAACAACCGCCCGGAGAAACCTGCCTTTGTGACCCTCCCAGGAGCAGTTTCCCAAGCTGCTTATGGGTCATGGGTCTTAGACTTTTGCATACTAGGGTGTCACCTTTTAAAGATTAATAACTCCAAAAGCAAAGGATTCTTCATCTCAAGGTACAGGGATATCTTCTCACTTCTTCACTGGCACAGGGGGCTTCTCATCTTTATCTCTGTTCAAGCATCTTATAGGATATTACTTAGTTCATCACAAACACCTTTGCTTAAATCTACACACAAATTAAAACAATCATCTCCCCAAATGCATATCTTTCCCATGATTTAAAGGAACGACCTAAATATAGAGTTCATTTCTATGGCTCAAGTAAGAATAGAACAACCAACTCTTCAACCCTCTGTCCCAACAGTCGTTTCACTCTTGCTTTACTGACTTCATGCTGTTGTTCTTTATGTTCACTCTGTCTTTCCTTACTCTCTCAGAGAAGGGCTGAGCTCTGGAAGCTTCATGTTGCTAAGAAAGAGTTAAATCTGCTCAGAGTCTTTGTCTCTCTCTCTGTAGCTCGTGGTGTTAGATGTTCAAGGCCGAGCTGATGAGGGAGGAAGAATTCACAGAAACATCAGAGATTGGAGCACTCGGGCAGTCCGGAATCAAAAAAAAACAAAACAGGCAGGATCATAAATGCCTTCTCAGCCCACCCCTCGGTGTAAATTGGGGTGGCCTTGGCCCAAATGGTGCCCACAGCTCTTATCAGGGCCCAGCAGAGATCTCTCCCTGCTCCAGGGAAGTCTGAAGCAAGTAGCTGTAACAAAGCAGCAACCTCTCCTTCCCCCCCTTCACCCGGGAGCCGATGGAATCCGGCCAGGCCTCAGGCCAGATCCCCCCCAAAAAAGGGGGGAGCAGCAGGCCCAACTCGATATTACCTGTCTCTCTCTGGCCAAAGGAAGAAGAAAAAGGACCCACCTACAGGAAATTCACGGGGTTTTATATGGTACTTCCCAAAGTTGCAGCCAACAATTTCAGTGGTCAGAACAGATGCCAATATTCCAACTAACTCTCTGATAGGTCCCTGTCTCTTCCGAAGCAATTCCCAGGTCCTGACCTGGAGAATTATTTTACATTCTTTTATAACTAAAAACCAAACTGTACTAACCCATGACATCAAGGAACACAAACAGACTCTTATTACATACTGCATTATGTGATCCCAGCATAGAGAAGAAAAAATTCACACTGACTTTAAAAAAAAAAATTAATAATTCTCCTAATGGAAACAGAATGAAAACATGATACTGCTGTAAAACAGGTGAGAGAGGCAGCAGATGATGCTTTGAAGCAGAACTAGTTTGCTGCTTCTTTTTGTGCAAGCTGAGACATATCCCATTTTAAACATGGAAAAAAAAAAAAGGGAAAAGTTTCTTTTCCAAGGCAAACCAGCCTTGAAATGAATGACTAAGCTATCAGTCTCTTGCAGTGTATCTGGGATAACAGCAGGTACAGAATGTGTGGAGAATTTTGTTTGGCAAATGTGGACCCATGCTACTATGACAAGCAGCAGGGCATGATTTCACAAATCTATCTGTAAGAGAAGGGTCACATTTTCTCTTTTCAAAATATGCATATCCACATCCATTTGCATTTAAAGTCTAAAACCACAAAACTCTGAATGTGAAATGCAAAATAAACCCAAGCCTTGGACTACTGTGAAATTCCTTTTCCTATCTGCCAGTTACTCACATAACAGTCCCTTGCAGGAGCCTGGTGTGGTTCCACATACCTTTTTGCTTTGTTTTCAAGATCACTGCTATTTAAATTTCATCACTACTGCTCTCCTGTGTAGACTCTGCAGCCCACCAGTTCCTTCTGCCACGATTATTCACCATCACTTCCAAAGAGCAACATTTTTTACATCTCCACATTCCATAGGAGATAAGCTTTTCTCATTACCTAATTTTCCTCTCCTTTCTCATACAACTAACCTCAATGATTATTTTTCAGAAGAGCATATACAGCAATGTCCTCATTTCTTCTGTGTTAACACACTGTGTTGTCACCCAAATGCTGGCTTTCTGGACAGGAAAATAAATTTCTGTTTTCAGGAACATCTGAAATAAAAATACTGTTCTTCCAAAGGACAATGTCACACAACACTGTAGCATGTATAACACCAACAGCTTTTTTACTTGTATGTCTATGGTCTCCAGCTTGAGAAATGTAAAGAAGGAGCAAGGATTATCCAGGCACCACTTGTCCCTTTCCCTCAGACTGAAATCTGGGAAGAATACAGCGAAGTCTGAGCCGCTGGGTGGGAAACTAAACAGTACATGCCAGTGCTAGGAGAGCAGAAGGGAGGTAGAAGGGATAAAGACGAGTGGTTAATCATGCATTGGTCTGTCAGAGCAAGGTGCTCCAGCACGGCTTGTGTGGTTCCTAGCACCAGGGAAAGAGGGGATGGGAAATAGCAAAGAAGAGGCAGGAGCAAGATCAGGTTGGAAGAAACAGGACAGAAACTGATTAGGTCCTGCTTGCAAAAGGTCTGAAGATCGTGAAGGGACTTTGGCCAAACTCTGCTCAGGTTGTCACCACGCATCATGACTCAGGCTGGGGTTCTGGGAAATCTGCTCTTATAGTGTCCACCTCTTCAATTCACTGCCTCCTTCCTGCCCCTGTTGACCCATCCTCCTGTCTCCCTAGCTGCCATTACTGCCTTTCTTCTTATTTCAGGAACTGTCATTTGCACACAGAAACAGAGGAAATCTAAGGACTGTCCTGGGCTGCTTCAAAAGAGGCCATCAGGTCACGGGTTGTGATTCTCTCCCTCTAGTCTCTTCTCCCGAGACCCCATCTGGAGTACTGCATCCAGCTCTGGAGCCCACAACACAAAACAGACATTGATCTGTTGGAGCAGGTCCAGAGGAGGGTCCTGAAGAAGATTAAAGGGCTGGAGCACCTCTCCCATGAGGACAGGCTAAGAGTGTTGGGGTTGTTCAGCATGGAGCAGTGCAGGCCCTGGGGAAGCTTTATTGCAGCCATTGATATATAAAGGGAGCTTATAAGAGAGATGAGGACAGAGTTTTTACCAGACCCTGCAGAATCAGGACAAGAGGGACTGGTTTTAAACTGAAAGAATGTGGATTTAGATTGAACATAAGGAAGAATATTTTGGAATTGGAACTACATGATCTTTAGGGTCCCTTCCAACCCAAACCATTCTATCATTCTATGATTTTAGGAAATTCCTTATGAAAGTGGTGAGACACTGGAACATGTTGCCCAAAGAAGTTGTACGTGCCCCATGACATGTCCATTCCCTCAACATGCTCAAGGCCAGCATGGATGGGGCTTTGAGCAATCCAAGTTTAGTGAAAAGTGTCCCTGCCCGTGGTGAAGGGGTTGGATGTGATGCACTTTAAAGGTCCCTTCCCAAACCATTCTGTGAAGCTGACATAAGGTATTCCCAGCTCTGAGCACGGCTCTAACATGGCAAATCTTGGTTGTGTAGCAAACAGCACCAAAATGCAGCACATTATGAATACCATGACAGCCAACAGCCGTGTTCAACAAGGCAACGTCACACAATACTTTGCCAGTCATACGAATTCAGAGAAACACCATTCATAATAGGGAACCCCTTTTCTTTTCTGTGTATTTGTTTCATTTTTTAATACAATGTTCCCCACATCCTTAGACAAACTTAGCCCCATGGGTTTCAACTGACAGCACATGCAGGAAATGTCACTCTAGGGCAGCCTAAGGAATGTGTGGGCTACCACACAGCTGAGAATTGTGAAAGCACTTGAAGTTGCCAAATGCAGAATAATCTTTTCCTTGTATGTCTATCCAGCTTATACTATTCCACTTGAAATTTCTGCTCACTGTAAAGACACTTTGTCGTATTGCTGTTTCCTCTCAAAAGAAAAGGAAATTAATATATTTTTCTTAGGTTGTGACTGATCACTCTCTAATGAAACATACGGTGAGTTCTAAGCTGAGCAATCTGATTCTTAAGAACGTATGTTGCGCATGTAAAAGGATCTGTCATCCTGCTTACTGGCCATGACTCAACGGTGCTCATAAAACTTAAGTTGCAAGAGCAAAGTGCAGAAGTCTTTAGAAAAGTGTCATTCTGCTCTCACATGCACACTGAACTCCTTCTTTGTCTCTGAGTTAAGCAATTCACAAAACAACTGTTTGCTTTTTTTGCCATAGCAACATTCTTTTCCTGTGATCAATGCAACAGGTCCTCAAAGGGACAAGGTTTACCAGGTGTCACAACGTGGGAGACACGTGGCACCTTTTTTCTTTCTGTGAAGCAAGAAACACAGTGACTTTGACCGATGCCTTTGATAATGTGTCACTCGGAAGAAGAGACTACACCTGGGACCAAATTTTGCAATTCCAGGAAGTTAGTTTTCCATTTGTATTTTAAACCTGTTTGATTGAAAATAGATCTTAAAAGGAAAAAAAAAATAAAAGGTGAAGAATGATACTGGCCACAAAGAAGATAATTAATAGACAAGAAGAAGTCTAGAACATGTGATACTTGAAACTAAAAATACATAAATCCCCCCACCAAACAAAGAGAAACAGAACAAAAAACCCCAAACACAACAAAATAACACCCAGAAAGAAAAAACAGACAAGAATGGCAGTCAACTGCCTTTTCCAAGTTAAAGGAAGCAGTGAAAGTGAGGATGCCAGGAAGCATCCTACTGTCCCTAAAACATTTAAAAGCAGACTGATGATTTTCAGTGTCACAGTCATGAACTGGGAAGAAACTGAAACATCCTACTGAGGTGTCAAAAGTGAAGACCAGGATTAAACATGCAGACCTAATCACAAAACTACTGAAGCCACTTACATTGTTTCGCACATCTGAGCCTTCAGCAGAGCAGTCATGGTTGAACATATGTGAAACCATTTGCAGGATGGTAAGTTAACACCCCTAGATGCTGTGGTACAACAAACTGCACCCATCAAGTTACCAGGCTCCCTTCTGAACACTGGTTACTCTTTTTCTTGTTTACCACAACTAGAGATCTCTGAAGCTTGAAGCTTGGCCCAAACCATGGGTCTTGTCCCTGATGCCAGTGCTTTTAGGCATTTTATATCAGATGGTTGAAAAAAAGCAAACCCAAGGGGTCCAGCAAGGTTTACAAAGCAGCCACTGCAGAAGGCAGCTCCCTCTCCGTGGTGAGCTCCTAGACTCTTCTTCCCTCACGGCCCCTGCCTGGCCATAGCAGGTGAGGAGAGATGCCCTTCCCAGGCTGCTCATCCAGGGCAAGGGTTCACCTGCTCCTGCTGCATTGTTTTGGACAAAAAAAAAAAAAAAAAAAAAAATTGAAACCTGGTGTTCCAGTTCCTGGCAGAGCACAACGACAGCCAGGCAGTTGTGCAAGACTGGACAGTACCAAGCTGCCCGTGGTTTTAGCAGGAGTGGTCTAACCTGCCAGGCTTTGTGTATTGATGCTGTCAGTACGCGTCACTTTTGCCTGGGGCATGACTAATGCTGCCGGTTACTCTGCTGCCTGGGGAGTCTCACTGCAGCGCAGAGCTTTTAATGGTTTGTTTAATTTAGACTTCAAACTGAGCATAAAAATGCACAGTGCACATGCTTGCAGTCTGTATACACACCTCAATTAAAGCAGAAGTAGTGGTAGCATCACAACTCCTGTTTGCCTGAGTCTGCAGTGACATCCTTGGCAAGTGTAACCTCCTGTCCTTTGCTAAAACTACTCTCAGGCTGAACTAAGAACTTTGTCTCAAAAAACGATTTTTTAAAAAGGCATTTGAACTCCAAAATATTTTTGGAGTCTGGAATGAACCCATAACAATGAGTGCTTTTTTATTTGTTCACTGAATCAAAACACCACTTCTTAGAATGCTCAATTCCCCAGCCACACACAGACAGTGACAGACAGGGAATGCACGAGCATGAATACAGTGACAGACAGGGAATGGGAATGCACAAGAGCATGAATACAGTGACATTATTTAGATAACCCTGGAATCTAAAGAGGACCAATCTTCTTACAGTGAACCACATTATATTTAACTTGAAGAAGCAAACACTGGGGGATAGGGAGAAAGTTTGCATGCTGAAAATAGACAATCCAGACTTGGATCTGGTTTCCTGGAATATCCAGAGTCCATATAACCCAAACACATGGATTTGAGTACAGCCTGATTTCTGAGTAACATAAACTCTGTGAAAACATAACTTCAGGGGATGTGGTGCTGTACCACTTACGTCCAAAGTGTACAGAGGTAAAACAGTTCTGCAAAAGAAAGCTCTGACATCCTGCAAGAGCCAGTTCTTTGCAGCCAATAAGTTAAATTTTTAAAATCCATGATAAGCATCATAACTCACTGTACTACAGGAAAAGTCACCATCCTTCTATTTCATGCCAGTATTTGGATAGCCTTTGCACTATATTTGTAACAGACATAACATGATGCCATATTTTCTTATCAGCAGAGAAGCGGCAAGAAAAAGAAACAAGGCAAAAAGAGCCTCTGCAATGGCTCACAAAATATCTTCTGCTTCAGGTTTTCCTACAGAAAGGGAATGTCATCTGTATCTAGGCTATGACGGATTTCAAAAACAGATCCTAAAAGGTCATCGCAACTTACAAGGAAAGCAAAGTGCTGTTAGTCAGGCAAAGAGTGACCCCTGTGTCCCTGCCTGGCTGCAGAAGCGCCAGCAATGACTTACCAGTGGCTACTCCCCACAGCCGCTCTTCTTGGAATTGCAGCATCTGGTACGTAAAACCCTTTCCTTCCTCACCGATGAGGTTTTTGCAGGGGACCCTTACGTCTTCAAAAAAGATCTGAGCTGTGTCTGATGACCTCATACCCAGTTTGTCTATCTTTTTGGCAACATGAACACCTGAAGAGAAAAATGTATGAGAAAGACAACAAAAAATAGAAGCACCATGACAAGTACAATGTTTTCAGAAAAAAAAGTCTGCAGGTGTGAATGTATGTTCCAAGACAACAGTGAAACCTACCTTTAGGAAAAACATAACAGTATTCTGGAGTAAAATGGCCCAAATCCCATTTTAAAAAGGTTTTTCCACTTTATTAAACCAAATCAGAAGCTTTAAATGTAAAAGTCCCACTTTTCATTATGTCCCCAAATAATAAGTATTTATTAGTCATCCTAATCTTACTCCACACAGGTCTTCAAACAATGCAATATTTATTTATGTTTGATTTCTTACCTAGCATTATAATAAAACGCTGAAATACAATTTAGCAATATTTGCCGAGTGCTTGCTCTGCTATGAAACAGTACACAAATATTCAGTAAGGACAAAAACAGAGCTACATTTTAAGCTGCAGCTATGAATACTTCTCCTCCTGGAAATCCTCTTCCTTCCCTCCTTCATTTTCTCCCCTTCCTAGCCCAAGCTGATTTTTTCTGGTACAGTGATCACTCTGAGTCTCCATGCGTGTATGTTTGTGAAGAGGGTTTGCTTCCCCACAGAGCTCTCTGCACAGCACTGATCCTGACCCCAAGTGCACTGGTCTGTTGAAGATAAACCTGGTTCATTCAGGTCTGGCCAAGTAAGGGTTCAGCTACCTCATCACACTGGGCAGGACTCCTTCTTGTTGTTTGTTCTTTCATGGCTACAAGTTCTTTCTTGCTGTTGTTCAGATGCAAGCATGGCTTACCACTGTGCCAAAGAGTTTAACAGGCACCCACTGTTTTCCAGTTCTTCTGTCTTCAGCTTTTACCTCCCCGTTGATCTGGAGCTAATTCAAAATGTTCAGGGTGAAATTCAAGAATGTCTCAAAAGCAAAAGGAGGACAGCAACCAGGCATAAGGACTTGTGCATAACACATTAATTATATCTGACAAGTCCGTATATGTAGCAAAACAGTCCTCCAACTCAGCATATGTATCTTTACCAGAAAACCAAAGCTTTTTACTACTCACGTACATGTTATTCCAACCAGCTCTGTGATGAGGAGGCATTCCGTTGTTATTTTCCTCTCTATTCTTTTTCAGTCCTCTACTACTCTCTGGCATGGCTCAGTAGAAGCTGGTTGGTCATCACACAGACTTGTGGTCCCTCTGTACTTGTTAGTATCTTGCTATTCTTCACAGCTTTCAGAGGACAGCTCTTTCTGAACTAATACAGATGTCTCAACTTTTACTCACAGGAGGCCTTCAGCCATATGAAAATTACTTTGGTTTTACAGGCAGAAGAAGTTGGCAGTCATTTGCTTCAAATTTACTCTCTCCAGCTGCACTAAATAAGGTTATAGAAATTTTCATCTCTTCACGGAGATGAAATACTGACAGTATTTACAAATGCCAAGACTGATCTGGGAACAAGGTCCACACAGACTTCTCTAAGTTTCACTCAAGACTTTTTGTTCCACCAACCAATCTGTACACAGATTATGTATTAGGAAGACTTGTTTTGATGTATGATCAATGCAGGAATAAAATCAGGACAGCTGTATAAAATTCTTGACTCTTGAATTGAAAATTATCCATCAATATGTACTCAGCCAGCCAAAAAAGCATTTGTGGTTTGTTTCCATATTAAAAACAGAGCTAAATAACCACACAATGAGCCATTTACAAGCCCAGATGAAATCTGGAACATTGTTTCCCATTGGAATATTGCTATTTAGTTTCTTTGAGAGTCACAGAGATCATATATGGTCTAAAGCCAACTGGCTTAATGCAATCACTGCTCCTCACCCATACAAGATGCGCTACTCTTTTTAGTGGGTGGTTTAAAAGGACTCCTCAAGAAAGCACAACTGCTGCCAGTTCATTATATTGCCAAATCAATCCTGTTGTTTACTTCCCAGGTCCACATACATCAACAACAACTGAAAAAAGCTCTTCCAGGCTTGGCTAGAGGAGCTAAATGTGCAAATGATTTCTGCCTGTAATTCTTCCAGGTTGGGTTGTGCGTTCAATTTTCTTGGGTCCAGCAGCATCTCCCTTTGTCATGCCCTACCAGTTTCACTTGCTCTTAATTCGCGGTTCTCACCCACAAGGAGGCAAAGCTGCACCAGTCTCACGTGAGGCCCCTTCTGAGGCTAGCACATACTTTATATCGTGGAAGACAATCATACATAATCATCTCTTTGGCTACTAACGGGGCATCAAAATCTCCCTTCATTTAATTATCTTCCTTCTCTTCCTAAGGGTACTACAAAGGAAAAATTACCAGCAGCAGTAGAAATTATGGGCCCGGATAACTCCTGGTGTTCATCTGTATTAAATAAATCACACACAGTAACTCACAAATCTCAATTTAAAAAGGCCAAGCACCTGACTTACTAAAATCACTCTAACAGAGCCATTACTTGCACCAGTAACACTGAGATGGATTGCTGTTTCTCGGCCTGGGCAGTTCTTGCCAAGCGTCTTGGATTTTTCATTTTCTCCCATTCCTTCAGCCTTCTGACAATCTCTTTTATTTCCTATATTCTGTCTTGAGGGAAAGGCAGTTGCTCTCTCCTGAGACCATTTAGTGCCATTACAAATGGAAACAGACACATTTTAAATTGCAATTCAAGAAACACGCTCTTTCTCTTTTCCTGTTCGCTCTTCTCTTTATTAACTCCTCCTTGCAACCTCCCCTAGAACTATATGAGGACTCAGAGGACAAACCAGAGGACAAATAGTTACCAGACCAGAGCTGCAAGCCATTTGTCTATATGCAAACAGACATTTTGCAACTTGTTTGATTCTCTTTCACTATATAAAAAATTCAGCTGCCTTTTTAAGACATTGTTATTGCATGAGGAGTATTCACCTAATTTGGATATCTATTGTGGATCCGTGGTGCTGTTATCCAAATTTCCTTTATGAGAAATGTATTCAGCAGTGCCTGTCAAATCTAGACCATGATTTGCTTCAGCCCAGATTAGAGAGTATACATGCCTAAAATCAGAAAAAGCAAATCCTACTTTGTCTATCCAATAAACTACCAATTGTTGAAATTAATAATTCACTTTTGAACTTGAAATCTTTTTCTCTCTTTTTTTTTTTTTTTTTTTCACCACACTATATAGATACAAAACAACTTACATTTTTGGCAAAAATACACCACAGATCCTTCTTACCCAGCCATATAGGCTGATGCCTGCAGAGGTGAGTCAGACATAACACATTTGCTCTCAATTGCAGTTGTTTTTGAGCTTTGACACACATACATCCACGGACGTTTGAGAATGCATCATTCGCTGCTGATGTCCTCCAGACACTTCCCGTACAGCCTTGATCTGCTGCCCTCCATGGAGCACAATCTTTAGCAGACAGACATCCTTAGGATGTATCAAACCAGATGGAACTTCCTGAAAAATCTCACTTCTGATATGACTCACCGACTGAGCACAATCAACAGTCTTAATACTTCATTTCAAAAGGTCACCAATCTTGGTAGTGTGACCCCTTTGGAGGTAAATATGCGTGTAATCACAGAAGAATTAATATATATGCATTTTGAGGAGCACAAATTTTGTTCCCAGGAAGACTTCTACACTTGTGCAAATCAGCTTAAGGTGTCTTAATTTTTCTACTCTAAATCATTTTAATGCAGGTAAAAAAGGTCTGTGTGTAGGCTGTGAGATCTAACATCTCCCCACTCCTAGAGCTACGACAACTCATGTCTTTTTGAAGTAAGCAAAGTAGCTGAAAACCTCTAAGTCAATTTCTATGTATTTTATCTGCCACCAACTGTGGGTTAGCTGCTTTGTTGTTTTAGGAAGATTGATCTCAGAGAAATAGTACTGCATTTGCATTCTGACCCTTTTATGAAAAATCACAAGAAGGACTTCATTCATTTATCAGCAGATGGTTGATTAATGAATTTACCACGAAATCCAGGGAAATTCTTGCTCTGAGTTACATTTGCTCATCACTTCTCAATAAAGACGAAGTTCACAACTAGTGAAGCAGCTCAGGTCTGTCTTCCATGAGTTCCCATTCAAAGCCTCTCTTGCATGAGCAGAGGTAGTAGAAGCTCACAATTCCCAAGGCAACTCACTTGCTTGACTTACTCCATGCTGAAATTCACTTAAAAGACACTCCCTTAAGAAGCTCTCATCATCCTCTTTTGCAACACTGAAGACCTGTTTTTTTTTCTTAGTCTAATCCATTAAGTGAACATACAGACCTTCACTTCACTGCTATGGTGGTGTTCCTACATGAGAAATACAATAATGGCACATATTTTGTGTGTAAAACACTCTGAATTAAATGAAAAAAAGAGCCCCGAGCATAAATATTTTATATATAAATGCATTAAAAACATTCATAAATAATATTAATAAATATTAATATTAATAAGTATTACATTGCATAAAAGGTTTCTTTGACTAAAATAAGCATTAATTGTCATTAATTATTAAATATAAATATCCTGTATATTTTATAGTGCATAAATTAATATGTTCCGTATTTTAAAATATTAAAATGAGTGAAAACTGAAAAGGTTTAAAAACTTTTGAATAGGTGGCAAAACTGTAAAAGATCCCCACCAGCACAATCTTAACTGCACCCTCTTTGGATGATGTTCTTTATGCATACTGCACTCGTGCATTCTGCAAGGTCTGCAGATTACTCAGGAACAGAACTGTGTGGACTGTACCACTGAAACTGGTATTCTTAGCCCAGAATGTATTTCTTCCATGTCTTCACCTGAATTGCTACTCTTATTCAAAACCAAATCCCTACTTCCAGGATACTTGAATCTTTCACTCCAGCCCACATTTAACTCTTAGACTATTTTTATAATTTAACTGGTAGTAGTGAAAGGATCCCTTTGCACAGCACAGCCATGAAACACTCTGAATCTGCCTGCATTTCTCTTCAGCAAGCTCACCAGGCTTGTTTTGAGAGGTATTTCCCAAGTTTGAAATCTCTAAACTCTTTATCCTTTTACTTTCATATGGTTATGAATCATTGCCATGAAAATGTATGTGAACAACTTCTCTAAATATATTTTTGGTTAAACAACTTTGCTTCTTGTATTAGGCATACAAAAAATACCAATAAAATCAAATGAGAAGACAAAGAGTTCTGTGTTATTACCAGGTAGATTCATTGGCACACATATGAGAGATTTATTTTGATGGGGAGGTCCTTCGCTGGTGTTTGCCAGGAGGCACATCCAATCTGCCTGGCTCCCGGACGTAATCCACATCTTACCACCATTTATGACATATTCATCGCCCTTTCTCACAGCCGTTGTCTTGATATCTGTTTCAGAACACAGGAAATGAAGTTATACTCCTTGTGAACAAGGAGTATATTGGTCCAGGTATGACTGGCAGGGTCACTCCCTTGCTCTCAGACAGAAAACTATTTGGTTCTCCCTCATACCCCCCATCCTATAACCCTTCCAGGCCATAAGGCAAACCAGTCTGGACAACTCATGCAAGGCAAGCCAGGGGAACAGGACCACTTCTCCCACCTTCCTTTAGATGGAGTCTTCTTCCCAGTGGATAAGAGCAGAAAACTTCCTAAGTAAATGTGGTGGTCGAAAACTTGGGACAGAAGCATTTCACTGTGAGGTGATCTATTAGAGTTTCTCTTACTGTGTACCTTAGTCCTGAGGAGGCCATTAATTCCAGAGTCATGACTTAAACAAACACAAGCTCGGTACCTGTGAATGCATAAACATAAACCAACATGCACTTCCTGCATGTTCTTGGTCACGGTGCTGCAATACATTCAAAGTTGGTAAATGATTAAAGGCCAAGTCTGAATGCAATGAGTGTCTGGACGTGAAGGTGTTCTAAACACCTGCTATTTATACACCCTGGCAAAAAAAAAAATATCTTATTTTCATCTGCTGCAGTTCACATCATACTGCAAGTAGCCCTAGCTGCAACAGACCACCAGAGAGAACCATTAGTTATTATTTATCTGCCAGCAGAGTTTCCAAAGGGCTGCTTTCTTTTCCCTGCAATTGAACTCATTCAACAAGAGCCCCAGTTGAGGAAGACTCTCCAACAGATATCCAGCTATAAGTAGGTGATGGTATAAGAGAACCCTACCACACTCCTAATAGCACCTGTAAATCCAACAAGACTACAAAATCCCTAAGAGACCATCCACTGAAGGGGGATCATAGACTTGGAGGATAGGAGTCAGACACCAAGTGGAGTGGGCAGGCATGTTTAGTCATCTGGTTACACTTTCATACTCAACCACCTCAGCCTGCACATGCACATTCTTCCCCAGGGCTCTAAACATGAACCAAAAGAAAACCCAAGTATCTGATCTCCATTTGGGAGATAAACTGGAACTGAGGTCAGCATGGCTGAAAATTAGTCTCATTAATGAAGGCACAGGAAAAAAAAAATGATGGGATAAAATTGTGTAAGGTGTAAAATAAGGAAGTACGGGATACAGCTATGGCTAAAGGAATGTACTAGCCAATAATGATGAACAGCAAGGGAAAGAGATAGTAATCATGTGGATAAAACCAGCAGACACAGAGGAATTCACCCAGTGAAAGGACTATCCAAGGAACTCGATATGAAATCTGTATAATAATGAATGCCAAGAAGCTTAAGTAATCTAAAGTACTGGCACTCATAATACATGGACACAGACACTGGACACTCACATACATGGAGACTAAATAATAAATGAAGGACACAAAGAGCTGGAATAAGAAATATGACCATACAAAAATGGTGTGACAAGGATGGGAGCATACACAGTGATTTACATCACACATCTCTTTGTTATGGAACAGATACTGAAAAGATTAGATAGAAATCCCATAGAAGGTCTTCAAAGGAACAATGAGCACTGTGATGTTACCACAAATGTAAATAGCTCCTGCAGGCATGGCGTCATAGGGCCCTATAACCACCCAAATACAGATTAAAGAACAAATGCCTTACTAATGAGAATGTTCAAGTACTCCGGATTCAACTGTTCATGGTTTGCTTCAAACACTTGAGAAACAACTATTTTAAATGATCTTGTGAAGAATGTTTCTCCTTAATTAGAAGAAAGATGATCAAATCAATACATAAGTTTTATGTTTAAAATATAGCAAGTTTTGAAAATCTACTTAACAATTTACTATGGTCAGGTGGACTCAGGAATATGGCTATGAAGATAATTTGGAATATTTGAGTAATTATTTTCCCTGATAGAGCATAGCTCTGGAGAAAGGTTACTTCAGTGGGTGCTCCATAACTAATTTTTGCAGGCCCACACCACTGACCCTCACAACCTCTTACACAGCATCCTCTGAGGAGCCCTTTTAGGAAAGAGCACAAGGCTCACCAGAGGTGAATGATACAGCTGGTGCCATGTAACCAGGGTTGGTCACGTCACTGTTCCAATCACACGTATTTGAGCCTCAATTTTCTTCTCCACTGCACTCGCGTCCAGCCATGCATCTAAATAGGTTTGACTGAAGGTAAGGTTGGCTTCAACTTTTAAGGTCAGTATTACAAAGATAGGCAACACACATCCTTTAAGTAAAATATGAAGAACAAATATCTGAAATTAACATCATCAGCATAGGCAAAAAAAGAACCCAACCCCAAAACTTTAAAGAAATACCTTCAAGTCTAACTGAATGAATAATCACTTCAAAAACCAGGAAATGACTTGCAGGAAATGAACAAGATTAGTCATGAAAGTAAGCTACAATTTGGAGGTCAGAAGATAAGTACTGGAACAGGTTGAACTAAGTTAAAACTGGTAGATGAAAACCAACAAAATCAAAGATTGTGGTGACAAACAAAACTGTTTCAGCCACAGAAATGAAAAGAGGATGGGAAAAAAATGAGGCATATAGATGATACTTCAAAAAAAGAAATATTTCACAGGAGATAGAGGCAGATTCACAATATGGTTGACAAAGCAAACACCTACAAGAAAGACTGTACAGAAACTGAAATTAGTGAAAACAGAGGTTGCAGGTTTTGGCAATCTGCACAGCCTCAAAATACATTTGGAAAGAAAAGATAATTAAATTTACTCATGGTATCTTATTTAAATCCAACCAGATTATGAAATTGGATTTTCTAGACAAAAATCACATTGGACCCAAGCAAGAGAAATTGACACTACTAGGTAACTATGAGTTAAACTTTGAAAAGATAAGAATTAGGACAAAAGTGGAAGTGTGCATAAGGAACTTGGCAAAGCAGAAATTGCATCAGGTTACATTAAAAGAGGAAGTTCTGATGTGCAGGGACAGTACTAGTTAAACTCTCCTTGGATATCAGATGCCTCTGGACAAAACCTACTGAATATTTGCATTAATTATCTTTAAAATGATAAGAATACACTAATTAAATTTGTTTGTGACATGAACTTGAGAGACATCACCAACACAGAAAACTGAAGTATGGCCCAGTAAGAAAGGAATTCAACATGGCAAGTACAAGTACTCAGACACAAAGTAGTAAAAGTGATTGCTAAATCCTGCAATGTTTCAATAGCAAACTGGTAATGAACATGATCCACAGTTAATCACAGGATTCGCAAGTCTGCAAGGTGTTGTGTAACATCATGTATTGGAGAGTAATACATCTATTAGGATTGGAAACATTTGTTTCCATTGCAGACACAACGTGAAATTCTGGGGCTTTATGCTCGGAAAAGACAACTTCAATCCAAAAAAGCAGAGGCTGGATTCCGTTGAGACAAAATGGAGCAAGATATATATGTTAAAGAGGTAGACATGAACAGTGTTACTAGTTGCAGATACCTGGACATAACTTGAAGAAAGAGGACATGTTTTCCATTATGTGTTCTTATATATCCCCACAGACTATATTCTATAAATTGTGGAATCAGAATGAGATAGAATGAGACAATGTAATTCAAACTGACACAAATGTTTATGTTTTGTAGTACCAGAACCCTGAAATTAAAGACAATTTCTGTACCATCTGTACTGTTCTGCTTTTCTTCTCAAGCCAACTCTGTTCTAGTTTTGGTGCCCGGAGTCACTACCATGGACAATATAGAACACCTACACTTGAAAGCAGACAGGCGGTCCTTCAAACTGACATGAATTTTGTATTAGACTAATATACACAGTCCTTTTTGCTCTGTTGAATTCTGAATAAATTAGATTCAGGCACATTTCAGTTCTCATGTAAACATTGATTTTGTCTTCTGTGCTCATATCTTCAGTAATTTTGGAAGTGCAGGAAAAAAATGTAAGAGGTACCGTACTCTGTGTCATTCTTACTCTGTGTCTGTTTAAAATATACTGGCTCATATGGGAGAAGCACGTCTCCAACTCTCACATGTCAACA
This sequence comes from Hirundo rustica, assembly GCF_015227805.2. Taxonomy (NCBI): domain Eukaryota; kingdom Metazoa; phylum Chordata; class Aves; order Passeriformes; family Hirundinidae; genus Hirundo; species Hirundo rustica. Next base: position 132,090,274 of record NC_053450.1, read on the forward strand.
GTTGCAATGTCCCCTTAGTTCTCTTAGGGAGACAAACATCTCAATTGCATGAGCAACACAAGGAAGCACCAAGCGCAATTTCACACGCTCAGTCTACTTTACAGCTCGGCCATTGCAAAATGGTGCAACTCAGAACATGAGCTATTGTTGCTCATATCTACGTTGTCCATTTAATTGCCTTTCAGAAGCACTGTAAGCTGGATTTGGCATTTATATCAGGGAGCAAATCTTCCAGGACAGGGGGAAAAGTATTTTCATTTCATCCTGCAGCGTGTCTCCAAGCTGCAGCATAAGTTCATTAGATAATTCTCTTTGATTCCAAATTGGTTTTAACTATATTAATCTAAGTGTATCATACCCCTTTAATTAGATGATAAACAAATGCTGCTGAAGGAATATTTATGCTACTTATTATCTGGAACACTGCAACAAAAAAATTAAATTCCTATCTAGAATTTTCTGATAATCATGTAATTAAAGTAGAGAGGCATTTATTAAAATAAATGATATTGTATTTCTTACATTAGCAAAATTCAAATTTATAATTACTTTAATAAATAAATAAATTACTATTATAAGATTTATTATTTACATCTTAATAATATTTAAATTATAACAAGCAATTATGTTAGTTTAAATAACATTGAAATTTATTATTTTAAACATTTATTATTTTTAATTATTAAGTATTATTAATAAGTGCTATTTAATAAACAAGTCTACTAAAATTATTGCATTTTTCTTAAGAATAAATTCAATTAATCCAGAATGGAAAACAGCAATAAATTTGCAGAAAGATTTAGCCCTATCATTTCATTATCCACATTAATGTTCTTGAAATCTACCTGCTGCACTCTTGCTCAAGCACTGGATGTTTATCTATTTGCCTTGAAAAAACAACAAGAGTTTGGTCATGAAGGTGGATACAGGACTCCTCAGATAAAAACTGTCTGTCATACTTGGCTAGTTTGTCTGCAGGTAGATGTCTCAGTAATTTGTGTGAACTCCATGATTCGTCACCAAAGGAGACATCTTTTCTTTTTCTACCATATCTGTTTTGATTTAATTTTTCAAATTTTCTACTGCTTCAGGCACTTCAGAATAATGGTTTCATTTGTCCTGGTTTCTAAACATATTCTTGCACTAAAGAAAGAAAAACATTTGCATGCAAAGTATCTAAGTCATAAAGACAATAGATTTGACATTGCAAATTCTTCAATAGCTCTAAATAAAGCAATCACCAGTTGAGAGATTTTTTGTTTCACAGGAATAACAGAAGGAGCTGAGGTAAGGATAAACAAGAGGAAATCATTGTGAAAGTGATGCCATCATTTTCAGAACAGAGAGGCTCTGTATTTTGCCCCATTCAGTGGAGAGGTCTTTGTCAAGGCAGCCCAAGTTCTAGTACAGCTGAACAGGTTATGTTCCCTCTCTTGTACATCTAGAGTTGCATGACTGATGGTGGCTGTGCAGCTGGTGAGGTGCTGAAGTGCTCCTGCCAGTGGTGAGCCTGGACAGAGCAGGACAACACTAGAAGAAAACTAGGGCCAGCATAAAAGCTGCATTAATCTGTTGTGCTCAGCCTGTACAAGGTTACTTCATTGATTCACCTGACAAATGTTAAAATTGATTGCTTTTGGATGCATGAGAAGTATGTGTTAGGTTCCTGGAATGTTACTTTTTGCCCTCACCACATCAGACTTTCCTTCCTTTTGTTTCTTACAAAGGATGGGGCAAAGTGAAGGGTCAGGAAAAACAGATTCTTTCCATTGAAACATCAGGCTGTCTAAAACTGGCAGTTTGCTATGTTAACTTACTTGCAACATCTGACCCAGCTCCAGGTTCACTGACTCCCAAGCAAGCCACAAAATCACCAGCTATAGTTGGTACGAGGAACTGTTTTTTCAACTCATGAGAACCAAACCTGCAACAATATAATAAAAAGATAGGACATTAAAACCTTATGAAGGTAAATTTTATTCAGAAGTTAGTTACAAATTTTGTTTTACACAGTGATCAATTTTCCTATGACCAGAAAAAAGCTGTCCCGGAGCCAAAAGATTGACTAGATACCCTCCAAAGCTGTGATTCAGTCAGTCTTCACCATAAGTGAAATCACAATCATTTCAAAGTTTTAAAAAGTATTCAGGCATCTTACTCCCACATAAATGTGTGGTCTAGATGCCCAAAATCTATCTTTATGACTGTTGCTTTTAAAAGTTCCAGATCTAAATAACTATAACCCCTGAGGATTCCCCTCAATGCTCCTGCACCATTCTGCAGCAGCCAAAATGGAGGACCTGCTCTCTGTTTATCTTCTGACTTTTGCACCATCTTGTTGCCAGATTTTAGTGGTGACTGAAAAGCTTTTGACATTTGCAGATGGCCACCATTTGCAAATATCTGTATTTAAATTATTTATATTTCACATTTGCATTTAAATCACAGAGTAAAATCCAGTAATGCTTCTTCTCAGCTGTTCTTTTATGTCCACAAAAACAAAAAGAGAAACAGCAAACTGTTGATGGTATTTTAATACAAAAATTTCACTTGGCTGTGTTTAAGTTCACTTAAGAGGCACACACTATTTTCCTATTGTTTAGAAGATCGTAACCATTCAAAATATGCTACATCTCATTTTATACTTGCTTTTGTCCTACTTAACATCCACTGATTTCTTCTTGCAATGTGAATGGTGAGTTCACAGTCTAGTTCTTGAACCTTTTTTGTGTGACTGAAAAATTCCTTGGGTCATGAAATGTCTTATGTGTCCAGGAATCCAAAAACTCAAGTTCCACCTTAGCCTCCTCTTTGTTGTGAGGCTTCTCAGGCTGTCATCTCCACTTGCCTCCTTAGGCTCCTTGGGGCCTTCTTCTAAAACATTGTCCCAGTACTTCCAAAGGAGTGGTGCCATTCAAGCTAAGACTATGTCATCCCTCCAACCAACCCTGGTACAAAGGACATAGGGCAGCCAGAGAACAGACTGAGACCTGGCAGACACTTCCATTTGGTGCGCACAAGGAGCTCAATTCCTAGTCCTGTCCCTGCTGAAAATCACAGCAGCAATCCCAAATGAATACAAGAAGCAAGTCTGGAGTGCCTGCTCCTTCCTCTAGCATACTGGAACAAAGTTCCCATGTCTGTTAGGCATCATACTTTGTTTTTTAATTTTCCATGGGGCGTGATCAAGTATGGCTAGCTGCACATTCATTTGTCAAAAAAACCCCAAAAACAAACCAAACAACCCAACCAACAACATGGAAAATCAGATTACAAGAGCAGATACTGGTGATTTTTGGCGATGCTTTCTGATACTTGAAACCATGCTTATCTTAGCATTTCAACAGAGATTTTCACAGCAAGAACTTTGCTTAGAATAATATTTTTGGTATGACGTCTTTCTTTGTTTTGATTTCCAGAAAAAAGTTCAGTTCTTTCCAAAAATCAAAACAAAGTTGGGCTACACTATCTTCAGAAGATGGTGAGTCTCTGTGCCTTGCAGGAGACAAGTAGCTTCTTGCTCAGCTGCTAGCTTTTGTGTTAGAAATGTCACTTCTGTAAAATTCTACCCATCTTAAAGGCATCCCAGAAAAAAATCTCAGATTTGCACAAATGCAACACCCACTTCTTCCCAGTTTAACAGATCCAGAATTAGAAAACTGTTTTCAAGGAGATCATGCTCTGGCTTGAGACAGACTTGATCATGCCTGCTTTCTGGTTGGGGCCATGCCCCAGAGGATAGTTTCCCATGTAATTAACTGTGAGGCCTTAGCGTCACTATAAAATATATTTCTATGCATTTGGGTATCCATACACACACAAGTCTACAGTCAATGAATCTTGTTGATCATGTGTAACACAAAAATCCCAAGTGTGAGATTCTTACACACTGACTTGCATGAAAGTGGTTCATCCTTTCTTGCTCCATACATATGATTATCACTGGTGGAATGTCATGGAAACAAAGACAAAAATTCCAGTGGAATATAATTTTGTAATTAGAGGGTAAAAAAGAAGTAAAACCATGGCAAAACACAGATATAACGCTTCTGTGATGCACACAGTTCTGTTTATATGTTCTAATTGTCAGCTGCTGCTTCTCTCCTTTACAGCAAACAATAAATCAGATTGTAAAACTAACTTTTTGATAATAATTCCCAGCTATGCTGTTAACAAGGGTAGAGAAAGAATCAGTGATGACATAGAAAAGCACTCTCTTTCCACTAAATAATCATCATTATCCTTACTATTTGCCTATAAACAACAGGAAAAAAATGTAAAGTTCACTGCCTACTGCTGAGATGAGCAGCTTTAAACTGATCTGGTATCACTATAGGTGTGACATCCTGCAGGTTTGTCTATAAGCTCTGGGAAATGCATGTCATTCACTGACTCAGCTAGGAGCTGCTTTCTCCACTCTATCTGTGAGCAAGCAAGGGAAGCATTATATCTGAATGCATTTGAAAGACCTCACAGGAAGTTAGGTTCCATACCATCAAAGGTCAGATGACTGCTGACAAAGTATTTTGCCTTTAGTTTTTAAATTTAGAAAGTCCTACTCTTCACTTAGGGGTTCTGGGAATTACAGGAATCACATTCATGGAGTTAGTTTGTAGGTACACTCAGTATGTGCTGGATGAATGCTGAACAAAGCCCAAAGGTGTGAAAGCAAACAAAGAGCTACAGAAATTTTTTTTAGGGGTTGATGGTTGATTCCCACATCATTGTTTGATTTGTACAACAATGCACAGTCAAGATGCAAAGCATGCCTTATCTCCATGAACGTGTTTAGAATCCCAATAGTACACAGATACTTTTAAAGAAACCATCCAGGATATGGGTGCCATTTGAATCCATGACCCAGGGCAAGCAGCTGGCCCTGCCACTACACAGCATGAGGTAAAGATGCATGCAGGCAAAATTCCCTGTAGCAACCAGTTTTCTCTTTTCATTACCAAGTTTCACTTTTTGTGTGTGTGGGGAGCATTGTACTGTATAAATAGCCAGTGGAATTGGCTCAGCAGTGAGTGGAAGAAAAATTCAATAAATGCAGATACAAATTCAATTAAAGATTTCATCAAATTAACAAAAATTTCACTCTTCTTTTCCAAGAACTTCCACTGTAGGATTTTACTAGCACAAATATGCATAACTTTGCTGTTTTACTACAGCAGAACAGAGTAATAGAAGGCAAAAAAACTGCAATAGAATAAAATTCCATTTTTTTTTACCCACAGATTTTCTGTGGGTAAAGGCTGTCATGGGGGCAAGGTAGCACTGTCTGAAGTCTTTTAAAACACTATTCTTATTCTCAGTTGGACTATAGCTAAGCCACTGTTGTAACAGACATACTGAACTCCATGCATTTAGCAAGCTTTTGGTGCATTACACAAAGGAGAAGAAAACTTCAAGAAAAAATTTGTTGTATACTAGACCTCCAAAGTCACACATAGAGCTGGATAAGCAGATGTCAAGGGAATAGAGCTTATATTCCAGACTCTACAGTAGATTTACAGGCACTTTAATTCAGAATGGGAAAAAAAGACAACAACTCCCTGAAAATTACTAAAAACTCCTCAAATGTTCTTCTGAGTAAAAGTTCCCTTCTTGTATATCTATTCCGTCCAGAGAAATTCCCAATTCCAACATAATTATTAGAATTTAAATCCCACCCTCATCTTCCAGAATTTTAGATATATCTATATGCCAGGGGCAAACTCCTAGATCAGCCAGTTGCCCCACTCTAGTTTTAAGAACTGCTGTTACGACACAGCATGTCTGTGAAATTACTACATGAAGAAGTTGGTAACTGTCACTTTTATTGAGGGAGTAAAAAACCCCAACAAATCAGATTAAGAAAATGCAGGAGCCGGAAAGATAGTAAGTGATTAAAATGGGAACACTGACATAGCTGATGGGAAAAAGAAAAATGATTAATTGTCTACATTCGGCATATATAGGAAGCATGATATATGTACTACAAGTTTAGGACTGACACCTTGCAAAGCTGGAAAAAGAGCAAGTAAATTATAAAGCAGAATTAGACTGATACTAATCATTACAACTAAATGCATCCTTAGTATTACTGCACTGGGATATAAGAAAAAAGACAAGCATGAACAAATTGGATTCTGAAATTAAATTTCTTTTAATTGGTTGTGACTGCCAAATTCTATGTTTGTAAACATATCATCTAGTACTCAACAAGTTTTATGTTTTAACATACAACTAATATAACTCTAGCATTAAAAATAAATAAAAAAAAAAATCTCCCCTAAAGCAAACTGTCTAAGAGAAGTAGAGAGCAGGTTCTTTCCTCAGGCATTACTGAATAGCAACTAGACAGTGAATCTACACAGTATTGGTTTTTGCTACTCATGACAATTGGGTTTTAGGCTAAACCAAACTTTCTGAAAATTACCTTGTAAGAGCAGGGGTAGCCATGCCAGCTTGCACTCCAATAGCCATAGTAATACCTCCACAACGAATATTTCCCAGCTCTTCTGCCACTGCAATATTATAGGAGAAGTCCAAACCCATGCCGCCATATTCTGAGGAGAAAACAAATCTATGATTCTCATATTCTAGACTGGCATAAGCAACAAGAAAAACAACAAAAGAAGATGTTGATACTGCAAGGACTTGCCAACTGCAATTTAACTGCTAATTTTTAAAAATTTGATGACTACCCACTTCCCCTTCACAAAAGCAATAGCACATTATTTTCTACAATATTGAGAACTGAATTGAGAATGACACCTGCTCTAATTATCTATGCACTCATCGCGTCACCTCTGAATATCCTAAGTAGCCTCATTACTTCTACTGGAAACAGCAGGAAGAAGTGACATGTTGTTGAAAATGATACCAGAAGGCAAAATTATTCTTTCCAACAGGAAGGTCATACAAACGAGTCACACCACAAGATAGTAAGTGCTTTTATTTCCCCAGGATAACACCTGACACCCACTCTCATCACACAATGAGCCCATCTTTCTCAGACACAGCAGTCAAGTCAGCATGGAATGACCACATGCAGGTCATGTTTCCATTCTAAACTACAGTTGTAGCTCAGAATTCGTGTTAGACACAACTACAGTACTGAACACATTTATTCCATACCCTGGCACCTGGTCCATGCAGTGATTTAAACACTGATTGTTCACAGGGAGCTGACAACCTGGGGTTCTGGTCTAGTGCCAGCACAGCCCATTGCTCCCCCTCTCCCTGCCACAGTCCAATCTGCAAATTCAATTATAGAAGAAATTATTCTTCACCTCATTCCCATGCCCAGTGCTGATAAACCCACTACATGGTGAAGCACAGAAAAAGGCTACGTTGCTATGATGGATGAGGTAATTTTTAGCTGTATTAAATAGCTTATAGTCCAAAAGAAATATGGTGAGAAAGTGAAGGTTAAGGTTACTACTTGATGTCATTAGTTGACTGAACAGCTTTGATTAGATAATGTTGCCTTTTTTTTTTTTTTTTTTTTTTTTTAAGCTCCTTTGAAGACCAGCTAAGAAAATTTCAAATAAATAGGTACAACCCTCACCCTTCACACACACAATAAAGGGCAGATGACCCCCTTCTATTTTCACTTGCTTACCTCAAACACTGATTACACCCCTCCACTGACCTACTCCGAAGTTTTCAAAAAACACCATTAAATAAAGGTCAAAATGCCACAGTGCATATAAACATGGGGCTTTGCATGCTGTCATCTGTTTCCTAAATCCACAGAAACTATCTTTGTGCATCCTTTCTCTGCTGAAAGGAAAACACAATAGGAAACACTAAGCATAAAATTTGGTTTCCAAAAAGCATTTCTCCTTAGGTCTATTCATAATGAATAGTCTAGACTGTCAGAATCAAAAAACAGTTACTTTTCCAAGCTTTTGCTTGAAAAGAATGTTTCTTAAAAATACACACAAAATACAGTTCCTACTGGGAGCTTAAGCAGTACAGTGAAACAACAGTAATATAGAAAAATGTTTAACAGAACAGATAATCTAATTTTCTTGCCTTTACACAGTCCCCATCAATAAATAAATGCTCTCAGGAGGAGTAAGGAATGTATGTGCACATAAAGGCAAGACTATTTAAAGATATCTGACATGGGAGAGATTTTGTTAATTTGGTATGGATTTATAGCAGATTTTAATAGATAACCTCAATTTTGGCACCTCACAAATCCTTTTAATTAGATTTTTTTTATTTTAAAATAGTCAATACATTTATTGCCAAACTACTGTTATTACTGATTTTATCTTTAGTTTTGTCTACCAGGCATTTATATTTCCATCTTTCACTTAAATTTCACAGATCAAAACCTTAATTTCTTGATTTATCCGAAGCAATTTCCCAGGAGAAATGTTATGCACAAAACTGACCCAAAGAAGGGCTACTTTATCCAAGTATACAGCTTGGAGACATTCTTTGTTTATACCACAATCCACTGTACATTACCACATAACAGACTGTTATTGCTCTCATTTGAGATAAATTACTAGGCAGTACACTTTAAAAATAAAACACTGCAAAAGGCCAAATTTTAGAGAGATAACAATGAAAGAATTTCTGACCAAAGGGAGTAAAGGAGCAGAATGAAGCTTTGGGAGCTGGAGGTGGAGAGGGAAGCCCTACCAGGCAAAGAGATGATAAAATCCCAAGATTTTATGATCTGGGGATAGATAACAACCACAAGATACAACCACAGATGCAAGCAGGAAGGGCAGAAGCAAATGGTAAAACCATTTATGAGACCACACCTAAACTTTCATCAGTTCTCTTCCAGAAGCCCAGAAGCTAAAGTTTAATGGAGAAATGTGATTTGATGGACATTGATAGAGATTTGATAGGGAATGTCTTTTTGAGCCCTGAATACTTGATAAAGGTGGAGATTGATTTGCCAGTGCAGTCTGTGCCGTTACATCCCTGGTAATTCGGGTAACTCAAGCCACGGCTAAGCACAGTTGTGTCCAATCTCTTTGGAGAATTGGCCCTCCACACTGAGCCAGGCTGCCAGCGGTGTCACACACAGCATTAGCACCAAAGAAATTTGCTTTTTTCCTCAGTTCCTAGTGGAACCCACTGCCAGCACTCCAGCCAGCGATTTTGGAGCTGGTCTGTGCACATTTCCCTGCATGTCATGGGACTCAGCTCTTAATCTGAGACAAAACCACCAAGCCGTTTGTTATGGGTTAACACAGTTTGGTTTCTAGTTAAAGAAGAATGTAGAATATTGCCCTGTCAGGATCTTGGAATTGTTTTGGAGAAGACAGGGACCTATCAGAAGCTAATTTTAGATATTGACATATTCTTTGGCCACTGAGAATGTTGAATGTGACTTTGGGAGGAACCCATATAATCCTGATTTTGTTTAAGCCGAGCTTTTCCTTTTGGCCGGAGAGAAAGGTAACGCGGTACGGCAGCCAGGGCCCGGCCGGGGCCGGGCTGAGGCGGGCCCAGAGGAGCGGCCCTGGCCGGGCCGTGCCTCCGGGCCCAGCTGCTGCCAGCGCCGGGACTGGGCAGGCGCTGCCGGGCGGGCCCTGGTACCAGCCACGGGCCTGCCTGGGCTGGGCCTGCCCCGATTTACACTGAGGGGTGGGCAAAAAAGGCATTTGTGATCCGGCCTGGCTTTTTTGATTCAGGACTGCCCGGGTGCTCTGATCTCTGACCTCTCGGCATGAGTTCTCCCCACCCATCACCGGCACAGCCTTGAACATCTAACACTACGAGCTGCAGTGAGAGAGAAAAAGACTCTAGGTGGATTTAACCCTTTCCTGGCAAAATGAAGCTTCCCTGAGAGAGAGAAGAAAGAGACAGAATGGATGTAGAAAAGACACCGCATGAAGTCAGTGGAGCAAGAGTGATAGAACTGATAAAGATTATTGAAAGGAGGTTGAGGATGTGGACATTTTTAACTGGACTTCTCTAGTGTAAACTATGGAGAAATAGACTATTTCTTGTAATATCTTAATGTTGTTTGGGGGAATGCTGGTTCTAGTCAAAGTTGGGGATTGATATGACAGAGATTTAAGTGAGAATCTTAAAGTCCCTCGCTCCTGGGATAAAAGGAGGTCTCAGCCTTTGAGACAAAGATGATTTTAGAGAGAGAAAGTTATTTGAGGCCCTTGGCTCCTCGAGTAAAAGGAGGTCTCTATTTCTTTTGAGATAGAGATGATTTTAGAGATATAAGAAGAGAATCCTTGTTTTATACTAGAAGAAGCTTTCTTAAATGGTACCCCAAATATACTGAGAGGCCCATAAGTAGTCAAGAGAAAGGCCGCTAATGGGTGGAACAGCACAATCTGCAAGAAACTCCAGACATTTGCAGATTTGTGACACTGGGAGCCACCAGTCTGTTTTTGTCTCGTGGTGAATGTCTCCATGAGACTCCAGAGAGACTCCTCTCCCAAAGTGATGAAAGATTATGGTGAAATTGTGAAAATTATGGTTTAAATGGTGAAACTGACTGAAAATCACAGGTTGTGTCTCTCTATGTTGTTTTGTCAGAAAGCAAATAGTTTGTAGAGGGAGGGAGGAGTTTTTGAAGTTTCTTTTGGGTTTTTTCCTTTTCCATCTTTTAGTGTGTGTTAATAAAACTATGTTTAGTTTAAGCTTGCTTTGCTTCTCCTGATCCTATTCCACAGGGGAATAAAGAGAGTAAACACTAAGACCACCACACTTAATTTGACAAACAGAATTCGGAGAATGTGAAACCACTACCCCATTCTTATTTCCATCTGCTTCAGTGATGATGGTAAAAGTTTTATGGACTTAATGTTCAATTTTTATTTGGAACAGAACTTACACTTTTTGGAATAAATAATATTTGCAAAAACAGCAATATATTGGTGGTAGAAGGTGTGCATTCACCAGTCTCATCAACAAACACCACTTCCTGAAATTATCTGTACTATGATGCAATGCTAATAGGTTAATTAAGTTTTAATTCAGAAGAGCAAACATCATGCCTAACGTAGAAGTGAAAATTTTGGTGAAATTTTTGGTAAAAAATACATAATGAAAGAAACCGAATCAATTCCAGATTTGATTGCTTTACAAAACATACAAACCCCCACACAAAAACCCTCAAAAAATGAACAGCAAAAGACCCACACCAAAAAAAAAATTACATCAATAATAACAAAATATATTTAAATATTCACATGTAAAACATTTCTGGGGTAAATATTTCATTTTACTTTAAAATGAGATGAGGGACTTTTAGAGAATTGTTTGGCTATATTACCATTTTTAATCTGCAAGAAAATTAAAAGAACAAAGCACAAAGTAGATTAAACTAGGCAGAAAGTCTAATGCACTATTGCTTTCATAATTGAAAACAGGTAGGAAGAGGCAACTCAGCTATATTCAAATTGTTACAGTTTTGATGACAATAGCACAACTTCCAGCTGTTAAATGGCCTGATACAATTATCTTATCCATTGTCGGATTTCAAGTTCTTTTACAAAGCCATTAAAATATAAGCCCCAAGGCAGAGAGCACAGGAACATATGAATAAATAATGATTCTGCACTGCAGCCTATGGGCAGGACCCAAGCTGCAGGAAGGAAAAAGTGTGAGTAGGAAGGAATAGCAAAGAGGATGTGCTATGGAGTGACTACATCCTCCCATCCCCATCCAGCTGTGCAACTTAGGGTGGAGAGTGAGGTAGATGAGTTAGGAATGAAGAACTGAAGCTGAACTTGGGAAGAAGGGGAAGAGGATGGTAGAATGTCTTGTTTTCATTTGCCTTTGCTTCTCACTACACAAATCTACCTTAACTGGCAGGAAATTAAAACAATTTTCCCTCAGCCAAGTCTTCTTTTTGCCATGATGTTAACTGGTGACCAGTCTCCTTCACTTTTCTCAACAGCCAGGTTTTGGCATTATATTTTCCCCCTTCTGTTGAAGAGAGGGAGCAAGTTAGTGGCTGGCCAAGGTGAACCCACCACGCCATGGTCCGTATATTAACCTATTCCTTTAAACTGGCTCTCTGCTTTTCTACTAATCGCCACCACCACATAATTTTAGCACTCCCAATCCACAAAAGCTTCTTATTTTATACAGATGAGCAAATTTTTTCATGTCATATTCACAGACCCTGGCAGTAGGAGTAGGGATCCAGAAGCACACAGTACATCTTAAAAAACATTGTTTTTAAAAGATGCAAGTGTACATTCTACTGAATCTGACAATTTAGGGTATCAGGAGTTTTCTATATGACTATAGGGCAGACAGCACAGATGATACCCAAAACTACTAATAAAAGAGCAAAACATGATCTCCAGTTGTAAAAAACAGAAACACAGAACACTGCTGAGAAGATCAGTTGGAAAAACAAAGGCACAGACAGTCTATGAAAAAGGACTCATAAAGGCAAATGAGAAGCTAAAGTCTTCCATATAATAATTTCACTTCTGTGAAGACCAGGCCATTTCTTGCCACTTGTTTAAGATCCCTGTTCAAATATGACTCTGTTTCATAATGAGACAGGCTTGAAGTCTCTAGTCAAAAATCTGTAAGAGTTTACAAGTGTCTCTATTTGGAATTTGCTTCTGAACCCCATCTAATAGCTGTTAGTAGGAATGACAATATCTGTGGTGAAAAGGGTCTGTAAGTGAATTGAAGCAAGGTGAAACAGGTCGTCCTTAGAGTGTTTTAAGAATATAAGTGAGCCTGGATAAAGGAATGGTGATAACACAATGCAGCTGTATCCAGAAGTCCATTTTAAATGCTTATACTTACATATTTTATCTTGTTTGTTTACATTGTTCCCAAAGTTTCAATGAAGTGTATCTAGACCAAAGAAAATCACTCAGTATTATTTCTACTATTGGCATCTACCTCAGTGCAAGAAAAAAAACAAATATGTACTCTCATTTCTAGTGACTAGAAAGACAAATAAAACATGAATCAAATCCCAGTTTGAAGACAGGTCTGAGAGACTCCTGTATTTGACACTAGAATGACAAAGCTAATTGCCAGTTTTCATTACAGCCTACAATTTTAAATCAACAGAAGCAAAATTTAAGTGTTCAAACCTTATTCACCTGTCATAAATATGGCTCAAGAATTTCAGCTCCAGAGAAGTACAAAGAGACTAAAAGCTACCTAACTGCAAATGTCATCAGGTAGAACAGTACAGAAATCCGTATCATAATTCCTTTCCTCTTCTTTATATTGAAAGAATTTGAAGAATTACCAAGGGTGTACTCTCTGTCTTGTTCCAGTTCCCATAAACCCATTCTGAAAAGCTGAGACAGATAAAGCTCAGAAAGAATCTCCCGCCTTCTTGGTTATTTGTTTCTGGCTGGGTGTAGAGGAAAAAACCTCTCGTTGAGTGTAACAGAAACACTGTGAGTCCATTTTAGTCTTGTTGAGATTATGCCATATGTATTTTTGGGCTGTTTTTTCCCCCAGATCAATTCACAAAAAAATCAAAACAAAACAACAAACAAACAAAAAAACATAGAAAAAAACTCCAGACACAAATAAACCCTTGTAACAGATGCAAAGTTTCTTTTAACAGATTACCTTAGTAAGAGACACCAAACTTCCTCAGTTTGAATGAAATTTTGTCCCAAACCAGGAAAAATTATAGTGCTTCATGATTTTGTTCGGTTGATCCTAGAAAGATCACATTCACCTTCAGTACTTGCTTTCCCACAGATACTACTTCATCCAAAAATTTCCAAACAGGTAAGGACTTACACTGCTAACCAAACTTTTAGTATCACTATCACTTTTAGTATCCAGTAGCCCTCAAAAAAGGAAAAAATATGGATTAGTGTCTCATTATTTTTCAAGCACTCATGCTTAGCAGCACAATTACAATCCCAAGAGCAATTAACAATGCAGAATGTGTTCCTGCAAAACTCCTTCTGTATTCTGTATTATTCTGCACTGTATTCTGTACTCTGTTCCTTCTTGCTACAGAAGTCATCATAGCTGCTGCCATAGAAACTAAATTTACTGAGATAAATAAGGTGATTTGGTCTGTCCAGGACTGTTTTAGATTAGGATAGACCTAGAGTGTAAAATAAAGGAGAAACGTCTCACACAGTGTAAGGATAAAAACTCTCCTATAATACCACCACAAAATACCACAGAGGAACTTGGCAGTGCCTGCCACTGAGCAGATAAATGCACCACACAGACCTGGCCCCAGCTAGGGACAGCATGGACACATTTAAAAAGGATTCAAAGTTGTATAGGACACTTTAAAAAGCCAGAGCAGTATGTTCTAAATCACCAAGTTGCCAACAGCTGCACTTGCTTCCCTGTGATTTCTAAAACATCCCTCAAAAATTTGTAAGTTTTCTTCATTTTCTAAGTGGTTATGCAGAATCACCCAGTGGCATTGAGTTAGTAATCACATCTGCATAAAACATCGAACTCAGATGGTTATCAGAGCTCTAAAAACAGTATCATACAAAGCCCCAAAATTGTGTACAAACAATGTTATGGGGAAGGAAAAGCTAAGCTGCCCAGTACAATAGAACAAAATGTCCACATGGCAACATAAGAAACATTAGCAATGTACAAGATACAGTAGCCAAAAAAGAAAAGAGGAAAAAGAAAATCCCAAGTGCACACACCCCCAAGCACCAGATATTGCATCAGTTCCAAGTCAGAGAAATGCTTTAAGCAATCCCTGGTCATAGACTCCTCAGCTGTCCTTTGCCTGGAGTTTTAAATGGAGTTTATTTCCTCCCCCCCTGCACCTCCCCCCCCCCGCCCCCCCCCCCCCAGCTCTGATCCAACATCTGTTCCAAAGAAATTGGAATTTAATCGAAATAGTTAGACCACCTTGCAGCCTTTTCTTTAAGGTTAAAGAGCACAGATCTCAATTACTGTACATTTGAAAATGTCAGTCAAACTAAATGCCACAGCACAAAGAATAAACACCAAACACACAGAAAAATAAAGTCAAGAAGTATAAAGGAAATTAAATAAACACCAAACACATAGAAAAATGAAAGTCAAGTATAAAGGCTGAGTATCACCCTTCCTGAGCTTCAGTGGAAAAGCCATGTTACTTCTCATCAGACTTCTCTTTGGGCAAGCTCATAAACAAATCACAGAATGGGTTTCAAGAATATCACCTTTGCAACCGGTCTGCTGCTTGAAATCTGTAAACCAGCAACAACTGCCAACCTCCTTAGCACATTGGTACCAACTTGTGCACAGTCACCTGCATTAAACTTTGCTTGTGGACTCTCAAGTGAATTCTCTGAGTCAGGCGTATGCAGCAGTGAATGCTGGTTCACTCCAGCTTAAAGGTGGCCACCCTTCTGATGATCAGGCCACCACTGCGTCAAATCCTTCAACACCGTGTGCATCCCCTGCAGTCCTCCTGACACAACCCTAAGCCAGCCCGCAGACGCACTGAAATCCGTCATCAGCATCTGTCACCCCCACGTAAAACATGCTCCTCCTCCCAAGAAAATGTCTGAACAGCTGCTCAGCTATCTTAAATGTATTTGTTTGTGTTGAACAGGTAATAATTAGTTGCACACCTGTACAAAGATGAAGTAGGTACGTCACCTTTATGGGCTGCTGATGCTTCTGTTCAGGATTTGTCCTCTCACATCACTGCCACAAACTCCTACAAAAAGTTCATGTTACTCTGCATCATGGCAAATTTCTTTCCAGTAGGATCTTAAGTGTGAATGCATAAACAGATATTATAAGGAATATACAGTAATGTACAGACATTCAACCATCCATATGTTAACCGGGAAAGAAAATGGGAATTGGCTTATCAATGTAACTGACAGAGATATCCCAAAGAACATACCTCAGTTTAAGCACAAGAGAGAAGAGATGAGTAACGAGACTGAATGCAAATATGTACATTTGCAAGGAATTTTTAGAGGCTGGATGAAAAGGAGTCACTGTACCCAATTTTCTAGTACTCTATGAGCAAAAAGCAGACTTACTGCTTTCATTTCTTTAAGGCATCCAATTACTTTCATTTCTTCAAGGTATCAGGATATACAGTCAATATTAAAAACATCATTCTGTTTCTTCTGAGTTTCAAATAAATAAATAATTAAACTGAGAAGCAATACTAAGTGATTTAAGGATTACAGATTTATTACATTTGCTGCTTATTAAAATTTCTGTGCTCAGATTTAATACTAAGGCTAAATATTTATCAGCTGAAAACTATGTTTAATTTTCTTCTCTACAAGATCTTTTATTCCAGCCCAAACTAATAAATAGCTAGTTGGAAACTCACATTTGTCTGACATGAAAAACTTTAGACACTTAACTCAATATGTCATACCCAAAGACATAAATTTTATTAGATTGCACTTTCCAAAAATTCCAGTCTACAAATGGAATTATAAATTGAGAATGGAAATTTTGGGCACGGGGGGGAGAAATTTGAAAAATGTTAATTTTAAATAACTTTAAAAAAAAAAATAATAATTTCAGCAGTGAATAATGAAGTAAAATTCAGATGTGCCCTGAGCTAGCCTGGCCAGCATAGGGGTTTTAGTTCAGTAGCAGCAAACTTAGACCAGAAATGCACTGTAGGAAGTTTCCACAGGAACATCTGATCAGCACAGACCTAAAGGACTAAATGAATTTCCAATGGTTGACTTCTTAAGTCCTTGAGTTGTTGGATCAGATACTGAGAAAAACATAACATGCCATCCTAGAATGCCTGCCACATTGCAGGTCAACATAGTCCCAGCACAGCCACATACAACAAATTATTAAAGAGACATCTATCAAGTAATGCTGCAGCTAGAAGCACACCTCTCTGTCATTAGGTAATTTCCTTTTTTATAAACTCTATTCAGCTGGCAACATCTGCATCTGCATGCAGACCCAGCCTTCTGCGTGGGCAGGGCTGGGACCACCAGTTCCACAGCTCCTCGTCTCTGGCAGCTCCCAACCACTCCATCGTGCTGCTGGAGCATCTCCAGAGGTTTCAGTTCCCAAGTACAGCAGAAACCAGAGGAGGCCATCTTCTGTATTTGTGATTGTTGAGAAACCTTACTGGTTTTGAAACTGTTTTCTGTTAGCAAAAGCAAAGCCATAAAAAAGTATTTCTAGATCTGAGCAATGGATTGTGGTGAGCTCTTTGAGACAAAACCCAAATTTGCAGTTTTCCAGGAAAGGCAATTGGTTTTATCTCAATCTGGGAACAAAATTCAAATAAAAATGAAAATATATGAGTACTTTTATAACATTAAATTGTATGCATTTGTCAGGTGACTTTGGTTTTTTTAAAGACATACAAATGAAAGATCACAATGAAAACCACTTCGGGGGTAAAAATGAAAGCATTTTTGCAATGTCAGAACAATACCTTTCCCACCACTTTCTCCAACAAAGTCAATATTTCAGCAAAACTGATACATTTCCATGCTTTCTCTATTCTTGATAATTTTAATGGAGAAAAAATTTCATTAACAACTTTTATTTGGTTTAAGGAGTGTGGATAAACGTTTTAAACTATATTCTAGAGCTGAAAATATCTGGCTCAGTTCTCATTTTTGCCTATGATTCTGTAGGTATGCTTGTCCTTAAGATTTGTCAGCCAGACCATATCATGAAACAGATTATTCATCTCTGTTTGTAGAAGAGCTGACACAACAGGATTTTAATCTGAACTGCAATCTCCAGTGTGAAATATGTTACATTGCTATTTTTATTTATGCTGACATTGGAGGGTATGCCTTGTATGTGCTACTGGTCAAAAACAAAAGTGCAAGCATACTACAAATAAAATTCCCCATTCAAGATTTCTTCAAAAGTACCTTCTACTCAGAGTATCATATTATTTCTATAAGCATTTCATCACCTAATGTTATCTCCTCCAAGAAATTCTTATTGATCAGAATTATCTTTTTCTTCTTACAGATTTGGTTCTGAAATCAGTAACAAATCAGCTCACAAACCAATGAAAAGCAGGTTGTTCCAGGGGAGAATAATAGCACCCTGCTTCAGACCAGATAAAATTATAATGCAGTTTGCAATGAAAATCACATCAAACTGCCGAATGAACAATTACCAGTGCGACATACTGAGGTCCATAACATACCTATGGAATAACCTAGGGCAAAAGGGAGCAATGACAGGTCTAAAGTTATCTGTAGAAGACTGAGACAAGTTCAGAAAAATAACAAAACCTCCTCCTCAGAACATCCCTGTCACCTTCCTTGATTCTCAGTCCTACCTGAATTATAATTAATGATCCCAAGAATTCACACACACAGAAGTGTAAGTACCCTTTTACTATACAGTTCAGCCATTATTTTTAAAAACAGAAATAGAAAATAGATTTAGCCATAGCAAATTAAAGTCCAAGTAATGATGCATTTGCCCCACTTGCTATTTAACACTTAAGGCTAAAGTCAGACCTCTCCCAGTTGTGAATATTACCTGTTGTTTACAGAACATTCAGGAACCCAAGAAGGGTTCAGTGTTCATCTCAGTAATTTACTTTTTCATAAGTAGCTACACAACAAATTTTATTTCAAAATCTTGTTCTCAAAATATCACTCTAGAGTTACATAGCAATAAATGTGGGGTTTGGGGCAATAACATGTTGAATATGTGGTCACATAGTAAATTTGGAAAGGAATTAAATTTCATTGCATTCTCCAAGAAATTTTGAAAGTCAAATTATAGTATATTCACACATGTATTGTATTGTTGTGGGATGTCCCTGAAATTTGATTTAAAATATTTATATTTTAAATTAAAAGAAGCAAACCAAATTTTATTGAGGGAGAAAAAAGCCCACCTATTTCACAGAAATTCAGAAATTACTCCAGGAGACATTTAAAAAATAATCTTAGAAGTATTGCCAAATACCTGAATTATCATCTTCATGACTCAATAATCTAGCCAATAACATGCCTTCCTTTCACATTTAAAACAAACAAACAACCCCGCCCCCCCAAAACAAAACAAACAAAACTCCACAAAACAAAAACAACAACAACAACAAAAGCCCATCAATCAGGGAGGCTGGAGTCCCCTCCACCTTCCACCTCCCAAGGACACAGACTTCCCAGAGGCATCATGCTTCCCCTTTCTCTCCCACACATCTACATGTAGAACAAAAAGTGGGGACGATGGTGAATCATGATTTTAAAGGGTTAAGATTTTAGCCAATGGTTAGAAGCAATTTATATTGATTAGGATGAAGTTAGAAAAACAGAATATAAGTTAATGATTATTAGATGCTTGAGTTAGAGCTAAATGATGTATTGCTTGCTATTATGTGCTTGTTCTAGTTTTGTTTATAGAAGGAAATGAAATAGATGAACCGTCATTATAACAGATTGAAACCAATGAAACCATGACCAGCACCTGGACTCAATGGTGACTGATACAAAGCAGGGGATATTGGATCGTGCCAAGGTCATGAAGGCTGCCAGCAGTAAGAAGGTACAAAGGTCATTGTGATGAAGACTTTCCTGACTTCATCCTTCAAAACCACTGACCCAATTCGAGACCACTGACCCAGTTTAAGAGAAGAACTGCGCACATATGAAGGACTAATAGCCTCATTTTAATATGAAGCGGGGGTGGTAGGTGCTGGGGTTATGCACATGTAAAATATGTAAGACATTGCAAAACAAACAGAGGGCAAAGAGCCTTGTGATTCATGGGCACCGCTCTAGGAGGTGACTCCCGTGCCACCTGACACTGCAATAAAACTCACCACTTTCTAACTTTAACTAGTTAGAGAGTCTTTGTAATCTTATCCGTTTTTCAAGGTTCAGTGGCAGAGGGAAAAACAGCCTTTTCATGCAGGAAAAAGCTTTTGTCAAAACTACATATTACTACTAATTTTTTAATTTGTCTTGTATATTGGAATTTCCATTAGATCCATCTAATTGCAAAGAATTTTTAAAGCCCTTGCAACCATGCATTAGGCACCAGGTGTTTATTACAGTGTTGTGTGTTCTGTTTCTAAATGAATAACTGAAACATCTGAAATAAAAAATAAAATCCCATCAATTTATTGGCAAGTAGTGTAAGAATTCCAGAAACAAAATACACAATTAGAAAATTATTTTAATATAGTAAGGCTCTTTTTTGATGTTTTTGAGTTACATAACTTTCCATCACATAAGAGGCACTATTTTAGAAAGACATTCAATAGTAACAAATTATTTGCCTAATTTTCACATGCATCCATCTATCACCACAGGTTTCTGTGGCCATCAGACCCCAGTGGGCAGCACAGGCCTGTAAGAAAGAGGACTGAAGAGGATTTTATTACCACAGGCACCTTTTATCACCATTAGACATCTTACTGTGCAGCCACTCTAAGTAAGAGTGCTGATGAATCCTTTGTTTCTTGTGGTCTCCTGGACATTCCTCTTGAGAGAGAGAAATATTTTCCACCACCTCCTTGTTACTCTTAAACAACATCTCCAAAGAGCTTGTTGATAAGCTTTACAGTATTTCAGAGGCACCCTAAAGAGGTGCTGGGCTAAATTTGTTGCCCCATTTATGGGCAGCACATGACACAGAAGGTGGCTGGGACTGCAGGGATCATCCTGATCACACACAAAGAGCCCACTGCTGCCGGACCCTTGGAGTTCACCTGCAGCTGAGACACTGTGGGTTTTCCACATTGCACAGCAGAGGCAGCAGATGCGCAGATGACTGCCCTGGAATGGTTCTGGCTTAAAATGCATTTCCAGTACACATCTTGTATCTCACAGGCATGCAAAAATGTAGCATGGTCAACATCTCTGAGTACCCTTAGTCTGGTGGAGACACCAACCCCACACTGACTCAGACTGTCTTTATGACTGTCCAAGAGCCGGGTCGGCTGTTCAAGGGTGCAAAGCAGCTTTTTCATCAATTTTAGCATGATCAAAGTGCAGAGCTAGATGCTGAAGAAACAAAGTGATAGATAAGCATCTGTAATGTGACCCATTCTGAAGCTTCTGCAATGTCTCAGACAAAATTATAATAAGTGTATTACAACTTATAAGCTTCATGATGCCGAGCACACCGCACATCCTTTCAGCACTGCATTATTACAGTGCCTTTTCCTCCATAAGAACACGACTATCTGCTAACTCATTATGATTAACCCAGTGCATAGCATCTCTCAGCAACAGGTAGTCCCAAACTGAGTGATTCTGGCAACTGCAAATTAACAGTGAGCAAAGCAGCAGTGACTGTGCCTCCTTTTTCCCAACTACATCATTACAGAACCATAAAGAATGAGAAAGCCCACACCAAAGATATCAATTTATGCTCAACTCTCACCCTATGGTGAAAATAGTCAAGGAAAGGACAAATACATTGTTCACTAAATACTGAACACTAAATTAGCAATAAGGTCTATGACCATGCTATTCATAACTGAAACAATGAAAACTTACATGAACAATTCCTCACGTGTAAAGCTGGAATTCTCTTTCCATTAAAAATAACCAAACCAAATGAACCAACCAACCAACAACAACAACAAAAGGGAAGGGAAAGTGAGATAAGTTTTTCTGTCTGGAAAAGATCACAGCATCTTCTAGGCTACACCTTCATCACTTCAAGTCAGGTGACATAAAACAAGTAAAACATTAATTAATGTATATCTTCTGTCTCAGAAAAACTCCAACCCAGAAGCAACAGAAAAAAAGAGCTTATTTATTTTGCTTTAATTTATGCAAACATGGTATACCTGTAACAATTGAGCATCTGTTTTTCTTACACCATCAAGCGTCAATAAATAATTTTTTCTTGTTTGAAATCCATCTCACATTGTAGCTAATCCTGTTTTCTAAATTTTGGAGTACACTGATAAAGTTTGGACTGAGAGAAATTAACTATAGCACGACATGAAAAATGCAGCAAATACAAATTCACCTAAACAGCATGCTAAAAGACAGACCTTAGCAATTACATTTTCAAACCAAATTATGCCACTATTCTCTGAATTTTAGGGAGGTTTACATGAAAGACCTAGATAAGTATTCCTGTTGCACATCTATTTCTTACATGTTAAAAGAATTGCCATGGAAAGAAACAGAAAAAAAACCACAAAAGAAACCTCAACCTTTTACCATCTTAGGGAAATTGCTGATTGGAAGCTCTGCTGCTGCAGACTGTTTTACCACTAGGAAATATCTTCCACTTGCGATTTAATTACAATTCACTCTGTGAGATTTGGCCTGTTCCTGACTTTGTGTTGGAGTGGTTAGTGCTGTTGGAGTTCTGTTTAATCTTGCCCTGCAGTTGAAAAGATGTGTGCAGCCTGTCAGCTTCCAGAAAACTTAAGGCGAAAACTTTAAGCAAAAGAGAAGAACTACCAAGATTTACTCCATTGGAACGAAGAGATATACGAAACTGGCTACTCTTATTTGAAGATGAATATGCTTGAGTAATCAAACAACAGACCTTGCTACGATTTTTGTTTGTTTTCTGTCTCTCAGAGTACCCTTCCGTGCCAACTTTCCAGAGCTAAGATATGTCTTCAGACAAATCCTATTCTCTGGATTCTGTTTTCCATTCTAACCTGGGGTGAAACTGCTTCCTAATTTCTTCCTCAATGAAAGGTCTTTATCAGGGTAAATGCATCTTTGGGCACTGTGCTTCACTCAGTCCTGTTTCTTATGCTAATGAAGATTTATCTTCTTTATCCCATATTCAGGATGTTGTTGGAGTATCTTAGCAAGATGAATGGGCATTATTGATCTGATTGTTTTGTTGACTACAAACACAGAAAAGATGGAAAAATCCAAACCAAATTCATACAGATTTTACAGCTGGATTAGGAGACATCTTTGCTTAGCCTGCTAGCAATGGAGACTGTGTTGTAACAAGGTTATATAAAAACTAATCATATTGGAATTTAAATATTCCTAATGCTTCCCTGTTGACTCACTTTATTTTTGTTTTAATCTGACCTCTAGCTACGTTTCTCAACTGCTATCAACAACAGCCACAGTGCTGTGCTCTGCCAACTGCTAAACAAAAAGCCCTCAGCTCCTCATACTGCCTTGCTGCCTCCCCATTTCAGATTTCACTTAGAGACAGAAGGAACTACCTGCTATCAGGCCTTCCCTGCTAAGGAAGAGAGAAGTCAAACAGTTGTACTTATCTTTCATTTACCCATTCATCTACCTTCATTTTCTTATCTCTTTGCATTAACAAAGAAGCATTTTATATGTCTTCAAAATAGATGGCCAGTGAGGCAATAAAGCCCTGGTACTGTACTATGAACTTTCTTTTTAAATGCCTTACTACTTATTGAAAAGATGAATTTTTTTTCCACTTAATGATGACAGCAGGATTTACAAAACTAGTAAAAGACATGGAGGAGGATGGTGTGGAAGTGCAAAGTAATTTAGAAATAGTGCAGTGCCTGCAATTTACTATTGTGATGGTTTTGGTCTCTAAGACAAAGTAGATGCTGCAAGATAACTAACCCAAGTATAATGAGTAAGTCTCTTGATACACAAGTTATGGGATTTTATCACAGTCTTGAAGAAGCCAAAGGGGGAAAAAAAGAAACCCTGAAGCTGAGAATAGTATAAATAATTACAAGGAACACAACAGAGGAACAGTTTCAGGGAAACACGTGGAAAGGAAGGCAGACATCTGGGGAGAGTGATGCTCACCATTGCAAAAAACAAAGGAGAAGGAAGTTTAGGAATAAAAGTATTTTATTTTTAAACCTAATTCAATGAAGCAAGTGGTGGAAGGAAATATGAATCCTCACAACTAACTTGGTATGTGATTTAACTGGAGATTCCTCCTGGAAAAAGCAAACAGTAAGAAAAAGCTTCTTCGGAGGCAGGTAGTGACTGGAGAAACATCCCGGCTCCACTACTCAGAGGAACTCAGCTTTAACAGACTAGGGGTTTTTTACTGACATCCCATCATCTTGTCTGGTATAAGAGTGGCCTCCATGGAAATGGGCATGTACAGGACAAACCTAACAACTGGGGGCAAGGGCTCACAGCTCTACAGAGACTGCAGCCCCAAATAGATAAACATAAAGATTTGGGACTTTAACCAGAGAAGACTCTCATTTTCCTTATGCCACTGTGAGGACTGGTTTGAAGATAACAGATTATCCCTAAGTGTGAACCACTGCCCCATCCACAAGCAGAAATCAGCAGGATAAGACTTTCTGACTCCTGGAGCTGCCACGGCTGTCACACTGCGGGGCTGCCAGCAACTTAGCTATTTTTCCACCCTAAGCATCATTTGGCTCTGTTTGCTTCTGGATTACTCATCCCCACAATCACAACTGCCTGAAGCAAGGCAGAGTTACAAAATAACTGGTACTAAAAAGTGTCAGATTGTTTTAAACAGTATTCTTCACTGGTTACACTATCTCCCTGCACAACTGAGTGGGTCCCCACTTTTAATAATTAGAAGGATACTTTAAAAAATCAATTTGTAAAATTTACACTAGCTCTTTAAGAACCTTTGTGGCATGAAAGTATGCTTCCACTTTAAAGCTCGCTTTTTTCTAATTCTAATGGCCACTCTACACACTCTTTAATAAGAGTGTCACCAATCCCAACTGGGCTGTCTGAATAACGCAAAACCAAATTAAATGTGTAAGAAAAACCTCCTGTCCCAGACTCTATAGGAGTTTCATATTTGTGTGTTTAATACTCTGTCTAGGTCTTTTACATGACAGAATAACAAAAGACATGAAAAAAATCACAGCAATTTTGATGGTTTGTTCCCCAAAATTTGCTTTAGAAGTCTTTTCATGGCATATACTCTCTAACTATAATGCGACTAAACAAGCTGTCTAGAAGGAGCAGTATAAAAACTGAAGACTGATGGTTTTCTGACTTACCTTTTTCTGTTTACAGTCGAGATTATTTTTTCATTAGCATGCTAAATGACTTAACATTTTTCAGTGCTTTCAAGGATGACATAAGCCAGGTTTATTTTACACAGAAACAGAGCAAGACGTATTTTATAAAATAAATATATATGTGACTGAAATGTGTATAGCAACTATTTTGCAGTCAAAAATGGTCTGTTTGCTGTTTGCTAATAGACAAAAAACTTATAAATGTGCTTGAAATCATTTAATAAACACTTTTTCTGAACAAATGTATGGAGATGCTGAAGACAAATTGCCTATTAGCAATGCCAACCTGATTTTTTTATTATTATTATTCAAACTCTTGCACTGTTCACTGAAAAGAGACATATTTGTATCTGTCTTATCTATACAGATGCTCTTGATGATTAAAGGCTTGAGGACATGAGAAAGAAAGCCAAGAACCTCTACAGAAGGTCCCAGGAGACTTGAGTCCCAGCTGTACATCTTCTCCATCAATACAACTGGTACGCCTTCACCAGTAAGGTTTCCAACTCTTGGTGAAAAGTGATAATATCAGCATTTCATTTGCTGGCAGTTTTTCAGCCTATATTTCTCATTTTCTTCCACTGTCCTAAACAGACCCTCATTTCCTTTTTTATGCCAGACACTTACACTGGAATCACATGACTCTAATCACTCCATAGCTTAACCAGAGAGCTCTTGAACTGTTCCTACAGATCAATCCTTTGAGTTTTCTTAATTTCTTCCTTGGCCTCATTAGTTTGCCAAAAACTTTCAGGCTAAGACCTGCCCAGTTAATAGCTTCCATTCCAAACCTGTCCTCAGTGTTGGTAAAATATGCAGTTAATTTAGTTTTTGTCCTAAGAGTTGTAGGTGAAAATTCCCTGAAACACAAAAAAGATTGATTCCTTCTTTTTTTGAGCTTTCAGTAGTAATTACAGTGATGACCTCTGCAACACAAGTGTTAAACAGATGCAGAAAGAATAGCAGCCTTGTAGCAAAGAGAAAAAGGAAAACAAATTTCTAAAATAAAGAATGGGATCAAATTCTGCTCAAACATAAAGGGTATCTGCAAATTTCTAACAGCAGAACGTGGTTCAGTGCTACTTATTGAACTTAGGTCTTTTACTGGCAGAAACAGCCCAGCATCACAGCCAAGTTATTCCAACAGTCAGACAAGAAGACCTCTCAAAAATGTCTTTCTAGCTGATGAACAGATGGATAAAAAAATACATCAAGATCACAGACCAAATGAAATTAGATAAAATACATTACTTGTCTCTAGCAACACATGGTAATTTTTCAGCGTTTTATATTTGGGGGAAAAAAAATCATAGGAAACTAAAGTGAGTTAAAAAATTAAAAACAGATATAAGTTGGGTTTTTTTAATTGTTATTTTATTATTGCCACTAGACATGGCATGCCAGAAAAAAGGGCTCTGTGGTTTCTACAGTTTTAAACAAATTAACCACAGCTTTCCTAGCCAATAATGTATACTGCATTAACTATAGATAACAGAGTAAAAGACACCTTACTTAAGAATATTCTCAATTGCTGCTTGGGATTTACAGCAACCAAGCACATGGGGAACCAATTTTACCCCAAGTAAGTCATCTTACTGTCATCCAAACATGAAGGGTGACAGAAGCTGTATTCACCCTTACTACTACAGACTTAATTTGTTCAGTCTGCAGCTCCTTATGAATATTCTCATGAAAACAGGTACACTCCTATGTGTTTCAGGAGACAACACTGCTTCTTTCATTTCCTCTTGCAATGGGAGGTTGGGAAACAAGCATGAAAGCAGGCACAGTTTTGATGTCAGTGTGAAGAACAAATACTGAAAGTCACAGTGCATGACAGTGATTTATAGTGGCTGACAGTCTCTGAAAATGCAGGGTACCTGCAGCAACTCGTTTGGAATGTCTATTGCCACCACACCATAACAGTTGCAAACACACAGAAATAAATCTTGCTAGTATCTTCCTATCAGTTACTGCTGTCCTGACTTTAATCAGGTAGAAGCAGGCTTCATGCTGCCATTGGAACAAATGATGGGCAGAAAGGTCTAATTTGCCCTTTGCTGCATGACCAGACCACACAGCTGCACAGTGGTTTCTCAGACAGGCTCTCTGCTCTGCCATTCACAGCTTTTGCTGCCTGGCAGGGTCGCAGGTCTGAGGGAAAACAACTAGCTGGGCAGGATTTGCACAGCACAACACAGCAATGCCTGCAAATCCACTACTAACAAGTCACATCCAACCACTCTAGATGCAAGACTGAAGAACAAAGGAAAAGCAGGAAAAATGGACAGCATTGTTTTGGAAAATGTTAAAAAAGCAGCATGATTTTCCTTTTTATTCTGCTGAGAGTCAGGTCTAAGCCTCTGTGTCTTTACTGAAGTAATAAAGAGACTCAGGTGTATGTTCCTTATGAAAAGTTGAGACTGCTTAAGAAATGTTTACACAAAACCACAAGAGTTAAGAAGCATGAGCAAGCTTCCTCACTTCAATCAAACTGGCAAGTTTACAAATTTCAGTATGACACATTTATTGCAAGCCTACAGTAATGCCCATCTGCCCAGATACAGGAATGGGAAACTTAAAGAGTATGTAATGCTTCACTGAAATTTCACTTGCTGATTAACAAATGAGCATCTCCAACTAGCAGTATGTCTACTTCAGGGCACTGAACCCCTGAAAAACAAGACCTCCTGCACAGACTCCCGTATCTGTAAATCCAGTCAGGAAAGAGCCCAGAAAAATACAATGTTCCACAAGCAATACAATTATTTCATCCTTTAAAATTGTTCATTACTTTAAAGACTGGAAAATACATATGTCTGGATGATGCTCTTAGGTTTAGTTTTAGATAGTCCTGAAAGGGGCAGGGAGGTGAACCCTGTGCTGCTTGTGGGTCCCTTCCAACTCGAGACATTCTGTGACTCTGTGATGTGTCACGACATGCACACACAAACACATATGCACCATAAGACACACACACGTGTATGCACATATCTACACCAGCTACATCTTGCCACTCTGACTCATGTTTCAGACAACACCACTGCTTGAGGCTGACCAGCTTCTCCTTGCAGGACAAACGCCAAGCACAACACTGAGGTTGTTATGTCACTCCTCTCTTCCCTCTTTCAAAGGACACAAGCGGTACTGAGAAAGCTGGAGAGATTTGCCTGAGTCTGTTCAGCCACACCTGAGATTAAGCCTTAATATAAAACTGCACCCACGGGGTCTTCACATAGGCTGATCTCCTACCATTCCCACATGTGCAGGTTTGGGTAATTAATAGTCAGGGAATTGGTCTAATTAGTTTCAGATTATTTATTTTAAAAACTCACTGAGAATTACAGTGAGTAAGCCATGCTAATTAAATATTGAAGGAATAAGTGAAAATAAGCATCAGGAGAGTGTCTCTGTGCCCCACTCCTAATGCACAAAAGATTTAAGGGCATTTATTAGAACTCATTAATTGGATCTGTGAGCTTCTTCCTGACCCCTGATTTTTCTTCAACATATTAAGGCTGTGTAAAATATGTATAAATGCATGAATATGCAAAGCACAGCTACTGAAAATGGATTTATAAAGATTTTCTTAGAAAAACCAAAACAGTGCTGGCTTTGATAATATATCCAAAAGAAAAAAAATACGCTCAACAATAATAATGTACCATCTCAAAGCAATACAGAAACACTCTATTACCAGCATGCAAAATATATAGTAAAAAAGCACTCCTGCAAAAACAGCATAGTAATTCTCACAGATACCTGAATATTACATTACATTAGCCCACAATGTACAGTGATGAAAAATGAATCAGGTGGGTAACCTGACAACAAAGAGAGAAACTGAGAATAAATGCCTCAGTGAAAGTGGAAGATGGAATGGAATTTTTTTTTTTTTTTTCTATTAGTATTTATGGCATCAGTGATGATCTACTACTCCGCCTGGTGACACAGCAAACAAAAAATTATTAGATTGTGGTATATTTTGCCATCATGTAGAGGGAAATCCTGTCCAGGCTCCAGGTGCTCTGCTCCCCCTGTTCTGTGCTCAGGCTTTGCACCACCAGCTCCCCACTGCAGGCCCTGGGGCTGCAGCCAGGAAAAAGGCTGGGGTGTACTGGGCAAGCGCTCTAAATGCAGCCACCCAGATGGGCCAAGGCAGTGAACAGCTTCAGCTCACACCACATTACTCTTCTTGGCGGCACACATTCTTGTCTCTCTCCTCTCAGCCATCAAGGACTTTCTCAGACACTCAGGAACGGGTTATATTTGGGACCTAAAATTAATCTGGCTAAGCTTCCTAATATCCCAAAACATTAAAGGAAACTGAGCACTTAATGAAGTAAGAGTTTTTTAGGAAACTGACTCAAGCCACATCACAGCTTCATAAAAACAGCTTTCAGTGCCCCAGCCCTGCTTCCAAAGACCACTGCATTGGTTTTATTTCATCACAGGTATGCCTTTGCCCAAACTTTAAAAACTGTTCTGTTCTGCACAAGAAAGGGGGCATGGTGACATCTATCCATCCCCTGGGTGATATCTCCATAAGTGGCTCAGGGAGCTTCCCTTGGTTACAGAGAAGCTGCATTAGACGTCTCCTGTCCTTTAATCCAGGGTTTATTAAAGTCAGTGAGGATGCTGGCTTTAAAATCACTGCAAGCAGTACTTAACCACTGCCTCGCCATTCCCTTGCTCTGTTTGCATTGCAAACAGTGTAATCATTTTGAGAGACAGGGGAGGGCTGAAGCAGGACAGACTGACTGATCTGGTTACATGGTGACAGGTAGCTTGAAGGCTTTACTAGAAACCAACAAGGAAAGATGTTCTAAGGAGGCAAACAAACCGGAAGCATATTTATCACATCACTTCCTTTCTCTCATTACAATCTCAGTTTTCAAAAAACTAAAATATGTCCCCAGTTCTCACCGATGTTCAACAGAGTCAAAACCTAACAAGTAGCACTCAGCCCTTTTATTGCACCAAGGTTAATTAAAGAAAGGTGATATTTTCCCCACAGCAGCTAAAAAGACACAGGAAAGAAACAGGGACATCACATTCAATTATCCCAGTCCCAGCCAGAATCCCGAATGTTGAAAATACTGTTGCAAGAAGAAGATACATGCTGACATACCGTTTTAACAGAGGATCAATTTAGAACAGTCTCGACTACAATCCCTCCAGTTTCATCCTTTGCAGATGACACACATCTCAAACACAAAAATGAAGAGCAATGTTTTGATTGTGCTTTTTATTGACCAGCTTCACAAACATGGTGAGTTCAAAGCCTATGTTGAATGTGGGTATTTTCATCTGGCCCTGTGCTTTGGAATGACTTCATATCATTGAGATATTTTTCACTCTAAATGATGCCCTGATTGGTTGCAATTTGTAACTTATTATTAAAATTGCAGCTGACCATTAAAAATGCATTTGTGGCATTCTTCAGATTCTCCAGAGTCAGCTGAAATAAAACCATCCCTGCCAAGTGGTTTCACAGCCTGATACCTGAACAGCAAGAACATTTTCTATGTTTTTAAAACATTCCCATTTTTTCTGAAATTTACCACTCACAAAAAACAAACAAACAAACATACACACACAAAACAAAACAAAACAAACAGAAAAAAACCAACCAAAACAAACAACCTTGACTCAAAAACATCACAGACAAGTGTGGGAAGGGCAGTTGAAAGTTGAGCAGGGATGTTGGGAGATGCTGGAGGTAAACACCTCTCCACAAGGTTCATCTGTTGGGATCTTTGAAGTCTTGAACTACAGTGACTCCCTCAAGATTTTCTGAGAGCAAGCACAAACCATCCTGATCAGGACTCTCCTGTCTCCCACAATCATCACAGCTGCCCAGACTCACAAATTTAGAGTTCATTTTCTGGCTCTGCTCCAGACTTTGCCATATCTGCATTTCAGCTCCCAGCTGCAAAGCCTGGCTCCAGGTGAGCACCCACCAGCCACCCAGCATCATGGCCCTGGTTACACTGGTGGCTTCCACATACAAGCAAAAAGAATTATGACCATGTGAGGGTTTTCATCTCACTGTAATAACCCCGTACGTGTAGCTCTTGGAGCAGCTTGGTTTTTTGTTGGGGTTTGGTTTTGGTGGTTTTTTTTTCATTTTTTGTTTCCTTTTAAAATAAGCTGGCATAATCAGAGATAAAAAGGAAACATGTAAGGGCTTGTCCAGCTCCAAAGCCAGGGATAGTTGCAAAACACAAGTCTTACCTCATCGCTGTCTATTTCACATTTTGCAACTTTAGCCACAGACAAACCAGAGCCCATGTTATGTTTTGATTTTCCTCTTATCTGCTGCCTAATTTTCTTATTTCTTTTTAAACAATATATCAAATAAATGACAACCCTTTTCCTTGCAAGCTTTTGTTTACATTTGCATGGCTGTGAAATTAACTATGTAAAATCATAGAATGTTTTGGCTTGACCTTTAAATGTCATCTAGTTCAACCCTCCTGTGCTGAGCATGGACTCCTTCAGCTAGATCAGACCTCTGTCTAACCTGACCTTGAATGTTACCATGGAAGGGACACCTACCACCTCTCTGAGCAACCTGTTCCAGAGCTCCACAGCACCTTGATTGTAAAAGATGTTTTCCTTGCATCTAATCTGAATCTACCACCTTTTATTTTAAAACCATTATTCCCTGTGCAATCACTACAGGCCTTGCTAAAGAGCTTCTCCCCACCTTTCTTATAAGCTGCCTTAAAGTACTGAAGACTGCAATGAGGTCTCTCTGGAGTCTTCTCCAGGCTGAACAACAGCATCCCTCTCAGCCTTTCCTCACAGGAGAGATGCTCTGTCCTTCTGATCATCTTTATGACTCTCTCACTCCAACAGGCTCCAATCTTTCCTCTGCTGAGGGCCCCAGAGCTGGATGCAGCACTGCAGGTGGGGTCTCACAAGGGCAGAGGAGAGGGGGACAATCACCCCTCCTGACCTGCTGGCCACACTGCTTTCTAGACAGCCCAGGACACCTTTGGCTTTCTGGGCTATGAGTGCACATTTGCCAGGTCATGTCCAACTTTTCATCCACCAGTACCCCCAACGGCAGTGTTGTTCTCTACAGGGCTGCTCTCATATTTGGGACTCAAAGAACTCTGGTATTGTTCTATTTCAACTTTTCTCACCAAGTTCTCTTATGACCAGAAATTAATTATTTTAATTAATCCCTTTATTATTGTTCACCAGAACTTATATTTAAATATACTTTCCCCCCAAACTTAGTCAGTAAGTTCGTTAACAAACTTACAACTTAGTCAACAACTACTTTCAAGGATACTCCCTCGCAAGAAATTAAACTCCAAAGCTTTGTGATTATTTTTGAGTGTTGTCAGTTCAGACGTAGTATTAAATTAAAAGCTGTTTCATAATGTAAAAAAGAATGTTCTGCATAATAATCTGCCTTCTGATGGTAATTTTGTATAATTAATGCTCCCTTTCCATGCAATCTTTTGTGTTCTTAAGTTTATTCTGTACTCCCACGTGGAAAATTAGATCCTTCAGTATGTGGAGACGTTTGCAGAATACAGCTCACAACTACCCATTGAACAAATAAAATAGTGAAACAAAGGAAAAATTATGTTAGAACATCGACCTTTTTTTCTTTCAAGCACCACCAGTGTCTTCATTCAAATGACAGGAAAGGAGATGATGGTAGCCACTGTTAGAGGTCACTACCTTTCAAATGTGCTGCTTCATCTCTCATCAGGACAGCGAGAGTCTCTGCTGGAGGTTTTTTCCACTTTCCATCACAGACAAGCTAATTACAGGGCTCACTGGAGTGATGGGAGAGGGCGCAGCTTCAACCCCCAGACTTACTGGCCATGCCCACATACCCACTCTCTATTGTTTCTCCTGACTAAATCCATCAGCAGAAGACTGTGCACACCACAAACACAGAGCTACCCAAATCCAGGCAAAATATTTTAAAGCCATGGGGCAGCCTATCCACAGAACTCAGCATGAATCCCAGACAGCTTGAAACTATGACAGAAGACCTGAGGATGTCTCCTGAGTGCCCATCATGCAGGCACAAGGTACAACATAGCATGTGTCCCCCTCTCCCCCCACCCCACTTAGCTGTGCATTTTTCCTTGCGGAAACCACACTATGCTATAGATCTAGATAGTGGTTGCTGCAATGTAAAAATCTTCTATAATCTCATCATTTTAGGTTTTGCATCTCAGATTGTTTCAAAGTCTGTTGTCTGAAACCTGGGAGCAATTAAAACCTGTTAAGCCTTTAGCAAGATTAAAGTTGGAAGACTTCTCTAGTCCTCTGCATTTGCATGCTCTATGTTTCAGACAACTAACTAAACTGCTTGAAAAATATCTTTAGAGAAAGTCCAATTTTTTT
This sequence comes from Hirundo rustica, assembly GCF_015227805.2. Taxonomy (NCBI): domain Eukaryota; kingdom Metazoa; phylum Chordata; class Aves; order Passeriformes; family Hirundinidae; genus Hirundo; species Hirundo rustica. The sequence continues at coordinate 132,123,500 of NC_053450.1, forward strand.
GACTGTTTTTCTAGTCTCCTAACAGAAAATGGGTATTTTTCCCCTCTTCCCAAATTTAGCAGGCAGCACCACAGAATCTGTGCAGCGGCCAGATTCTGATCCATCTCAAAGAGGTGATACTCAGAAATCCCTGGAGCTGCTTATGAGTTAGACAATGCAGTGACTTTACAGGCCTGGCCAGTTCTTGCACAATAGTTTGCAGAAGCATGTTCAGTGGGTACCTCCAAAACCGAGGGGTCTTTCAGTTTTAAATGCACCATCCAGCAGAACTTATAGCATCTTCAGCAGAATTTAGAGCATCTTTTATGTGCACTAAAGATCGGCTGGTGACTACAGGTTGACAATGAAGCAAACTTTTCAACGACCAAAACATTCACCCATCTTCTAGGAGAGAAGAAACTGATTCTCAGTAGCAAAAAATAAATGCTAAATTGGAATAAAGTGAAATTAGTGTCTTGAAAATAGTTACAAAATTTTTCTGGAGAAGCAGAACATTTCCTGTCAAAGTGAGTTGTACGTAAAGTATTTTCCTCCTGGTGTTTGCTTCCTGTTGTATTCTCCTCTTTCCACATCCTCCTCTGTGGCTACGGGACCTGATGACACACAGTTTCAACCTGGGCAGAGATAGAGGATGGAATTCCCAACATCGTGTTGTAAGGACATAGGGAGAAAATGTAGGCAACTGCCTTTATTCTTGAGAGAATTGAGTTTATCTGTGCATCTCATTAGTGTGGTGCCAGGGAGTCCAGGTGAGACCTGTCCAAAGGTAGCAAGTGCGTAATTGTTTCCTTCATACGTCCAGCAGCCCACAGGTTTTACAGGAACAACAAGAACATACAGCTTACACAACTTTTCCCATGCAGAAGCATGTAAAAGAATAATACAATCCACAGATGTCAGAGGATGCAGCATGATCAGCTCAAATACCCCCTAGAATGCAAAGATGCCAAAATCTCCTCCTCTGAAATGGAGTGCTGCTAAAAGCATCAGCTGCCAGAACTATGTTTTTTAAACAATGCAGAACCTGACATGTGCAGAGTATGAATTAGCGTAAGGCTCTAAAAATAAATAAATAAAAACTTTACATGGTTCCTTTTTGTTCTTTCAAACAACCTCGAGCACAGTGTCACTGTCCTCTTTCCATGGGGCCAAAGGACCTGGTTAAAAGCAAAATAAAAAGCAGCTTCAGTGTGATTTTTTTTTTTTTTTTTTTTTAAATCATGTGCCAAGTATGACAGCAGCCTTGTGCACAGGAAGCATCTGGACACTGGAAAGAATTTCCTGAGCAGCTTTGAGTGACAAACTCAACTAACAACTCCTCTACACCAACTACAGAAGAGCAAATTGCTCCCACACAGGGGAAAAAAAAAGGTGGGGGGGAAAATCCCCCCTCATTATTCTGCCTAAAACAAGCAAACAATCGAAGCCAGTAAAATGGATTCAGAGGCTTTTTGGTTTGGTCTGTAAACATGGAATTCCACGATACCAGACAATTCAGCCTGAACTGCTCAGCTGTGCAAAGAGAAATTTGGAAAGCAAAACCCTATCAAAATGCTGAATGAGTAAGGTAATCTATTTATCTTCCAAAAGATAACTCACAGAAAGATTATTGAGCAAAACCAAGCAAAAGACCAGGTAAAGGAAACACAACATGTTACTAGCTTGAGGAAAAAAATGCAGTTTAATCTTTCATAAGCTTTCCACACAATACAGAGTCTATCTGTCTACATTTCTCTTAAATGGCACTTTGACTTTGAAGAATAAATCCACAGCTGGTGATTTATGCTGATTAAAAATGCCTCAATATTATCAGTCTTCAGGACCTTGAGGTGTTTAGTAATACCAAAACTATCTGATCATAAAAGATGATTACGCCCTCCTTAAACCCAAATGTTCCTTACGTTTTTGCAAAATATTTTTTATTACATTCAGTCATTCCAAAGTCAGTTAAAACAGAAGAAGCAGCAAATAGAAGTTGATAGGAAAGTTACACATGCACCCACAAAAATCCTCTCAAGAGGGAAAAAAAGCAAGAAGAAAGAGATGAGGCTCAGCGGGAAACCCAAACAGATAAAGGTAGCTGAAAAAAATTGTCAAGATTTAGAAAATAAATATGGATAGTAATGACCTGTAAAAAACATGTTCAACCATACCAACATATAAAGGTAGAGAAAAGTGCAAAACTTAACTTGACAGGGCTGGGTTAATGGTTGGACTTGATGATCTCAAACTTTAGGGTTCTGTGACTAATTAAAGGCTTCCTTTCCTGGGCTGGGGAAGGATCCTGAAAAGTCGAAATATGTATTGTGAATGTTTTTGCCAGGCTTAGACTCGAGCACATGGAGCTGTGCTAGATGTGCTATTCAGGGGGGAGTTGGTGAGGCCACAGAGTACAAGAAGCTGTGAAATGATGGATTCACCTGCTAAGTGAGCAGCTGATGATCAGAAATACAATTACTCTCCCTGTAGTAACTGTGGATGGTGCCACCATCTGTACATTTATTTAACAGCCTCTGGATTCCTGCTAAACTTTGCTCCTTGTGATTCTTGTGGAATGTGTTTCACAGGTTATACATAATGTAAAAAGGAAAACAAAATTCCTTTCAGAAGGCTTATTACTTACTGATCTTCTGCTCTGTTCAGAGACCCCTGTTCTTGAATAATAAAGCAAGGATGAGAACAGTCCCATTCATTTCCTCTGACACACAATACAGGACCAGAAGAAATGCTTACTCAAGTCACCTTCAAAGAATTTTAAAGCATTCAATGATACCACAGAAAACTTAAACACCTTCCCCTGTGATACACATTCAAGGAAATTTTTCATTAATTCTGTCTTTGTTTCCCTTTTCAGCTGTACAAATGAAGCTGACTTGTGGTTGAGGTTCTGTGCAAGTGTCCATTTTCTGCCAGTTCACATGCTCAAGGGAAGTGCACAAACACAGCCCATGCTGTTCCAAAGGTCCTATGCAAAAAGTTCCTGCCCTCCTCCAGAGTCATGCCACGCTCCTGGCTCCTGCCACCCAGCACTGAAGGTATCTCCCAGGCCAGGCAAGACCACAGAAAGGGTTTGTAGTCTTATGGAAAACTATAGCTACTGCCCTAGAGATAACAGAAATCAGCTATTCTAGGCCACCCAGGAAGGGTACAAAGAGAGCAGACACATTCTTCAGGAAATACGTTGCCCTGCAAAGTACTTTATCACAAATGGCCTCCCATGCCTCTGCTTAGGAAACAAAACAAAGAAGAAGAAAAAAACAAAACAAAACAAAACAAACCCAGAAAAAAAAATGACACTGAGGATTTACTTCAAAACTTTTTCTGTAAAACAGAAAAATTAAATTAAATTTCAGTGTATGTACAATTCTGGTGATTGGAAGAACACTTTCCTCATTACTTTGTCTCTCACAGTTGGTCCACACTTCAAGTACTTAAACAGATACTTTTCGTAAGTCTCTGAACCTTGAAAAAAGGTTCCAACATCTTTATGTTACTGAGAAAACCTTAAAAGATTAAGGTATTTAAAGGATTTCTTGAGTGGATGGAAGGAAAATAATTTTAAAAAATAAAGTTTTATTTCAGCTTCTTTTTCAGTTTTTTTTTGGGGGGGGGGGTGTTTTTGGTTTTTTTTAACTGACACACACTTATCCTATTTTTTTCCTCTGCAAACAGGGTGAAAGTGTATTTCCTCCAGATGATCATGACTTTGAAATGACAGCAGGAAACCAAACACACCTGGAATAAAAGTGCTAAACAAACCTTCACCCTGTCTTGCAGCTTCCCCTTTACTCCCAAATCCTATGCCAGGTCTATAACCTCTGCCCCAATAAACTTCTGACACCTCTCCTCCTAATGTTTCTGTCAGCAAGGTCAGTGGCAAAATAACCAAAACAGCTACAAAAGCAAGAGTGCACAAACTCTGCCCAGCACATCCAACTCACCACTCCTGCTCAGTGCTCCTTCCACCCCTAAAGACTGATATTTCACAGAGCCTTAGGGTTTTGCTATTTTCCCATTCTTCGTTTTCACATTGCATTGTGGATATCAAACCAGTTTGCCCTGAGTGCTGTGTGTGTTTTCACTTAAAACATGCTCTCTGCACCATTCTTTCAAAACATGTAGGAGACCAGAAAAATAAAGCCCATTAAGACTACCACACTGAACTTCCAGCATGTTGATGCCAGTCTGCAGGGAGAATATCTTACCTAAGCAGGACTGGGATTTATCTGGCTGGGGAACAGCTCTGTGGAAAGAATCCTGAGGGTCCTAGTGGAGAATTTCAGCGAGTGAGTGGTGTCCTGCTGCAGCACAGAAAATCAGCAGGCTGCTGGGCTGCACAACCAACACCAGCAAAGATAGTGAAGTCATTATCTCAATTTACTCAGCACTCGTCGGGCTGAGATTCCTCTAATACAAACTTCCTGAACAGCAGATCTTACTTGATAATGTCACAATCCCTATGTTCTTTTCAGGTGTTATATTATTTCATATTTCTTTAATATATTCAACTGCTCTCTTTAGTGCGCATTCTTCTCTTATTCACGATTATAAAATCAAGAACATCAGATTTTTAGTAGATTTATCTCTTTGAAAATCCCCAAACCCAACAATTTCCTACAAAAGTGGAGGAAAGCCAAGTACGCTCAAGAACAGACTCGGCTGCTCAACCCAGAGTAGAACAGGTGCAGAACAGGGACAGAACAGCGACAGCTGCTTGTAACACTCTCATCTCTGCAAACAGCTTCAAAGTGCTCCTAGTCAGATTCAAGACACCATGTGGGTCTGACAGTTTGTGCAAAACCTGTGATACACATGGCAGGTCTGCTGTGAGCGAAATGTGTGTCAAGAGCTCAAGCATTAATTGCACATACATTTGCTCCCAGTTAGATGCTTCTAACTTTCCCCAGGGAAGAGACAATTTAAATTGCCTTCTCAATATAATTTTGACATAACCTGTAACTCTCTTTACACATACTAGATTTCAGAAATTCCTAAGTCTGACCCCTAAGACATTGTTATTAGGACACCTGAACTGCAGGAAGTACTGCTGTGTTCTGCATTGCAAGCCATAAGTGTGAGGATTTGCCTTATCTGAAGCACAAAGGCAGAATCCCAGGAACTAATCTGATCCCTCTATCAACAACACATTTAAAGGAAGATTATCTCTTCTTCTAAGACTGGGCGTCCTTCAGTAAGTCAGTTCTTTGCTGGCTGCTATTGATAGCTGAACAAGCTATTCCCAGAGGTACAACTGCTTTTCCCAACCAGCCATGAAGAAAAGAAGCACAACCATTTGCCAAATCATGTGCATAGTTGAGGAAAAAAACAAAGATGAACTCAAGTGCTCATTTCCCTGTCTGATCAGAACTATCTCATGATCTACAAAATGTAGCAAATTAACTGTCCCCCTTTATCATTTTCAGCTGAATTTCTTCATATGCTTGCAAGATACTAGATGGAACTTGAATAGTCAGCATTTCACAACAGTGGAGGAGGGAAAAAGAAGTATCAACTGCACAGAACTCAGGTGTATATACACATACAAAACCCTGTTTTCCTGAGATTTCAATCCAATCCATCAGTTTAGAAGGTCCAATAAGCACCTGAAATTTCTTATACTTGTCTGATCAAGGTCTCCAAGCCCCTGCCACACATCACAAATTTTGACATCAAATTGATTCAAATAAAGCAGTGACTGATTTGATCTACTGTTTCTTGGAGGCCTAATACCAAAATTATTCCTTGATTGCACAACAGGTATAAATAATAGCTGGTAAACACATGAGAGTGCTGATTTACTGGCTCATTAGTGTCTGAAAATATGGCCCAAAGGCTTCTCTTGCAAACAATTAGAGTGCAACTATTATTTATGAACTATTATTGTACTCTCTTGTAAGTGGGGAAAAAGATCAAGAAGTGAATTTAACTGACTAAACTTAAATCTACTAAACCAAGAACAAGCACTGCAGCTGGTCCACTACTGCTGTACAGAAATGGTTTGGGGGAAATTAATTCACTTCTGACAAATATATCCCTCCTAGTTCTACCCACAGAAATACCTGAACATCTTCCATTTACTTTCTTAGATACCATAAAACTCTGTTTTACCCAAACTACTAAATTCCTTTCTAATTGTTGCTTCTCCCAGGTCCTTCTATGCTCATTCTATATAATAACAAGGCTCAGTACTACAGAAAGGGGAAAAATAACCCCATACACTCTTTCCAAGTGACTCTCCAAGCCCAAATCTCACAAGGTCTCATTTTAACAGTGAAATGTATGCCAGTGAAGAAAACAGCAAAATTAACTTTAGTGGACAGAAGAGATCTATATTCCTTCCCCACATTCAACACAGACACACTTGTAATAAACAGGCTTTATGAAAGAAAGGTATTGCATCATTTTCCAATTGCAGTGCAATCAATCACTTGAAACATTACTTTTGTTTTATTAGATGCTTCTCTTTCTGAAGTGACAAGAAGGTCCTGATTATTACTTTCTCCAGTCCCAAATCTGGCATTTATCCCAGCAGTAGGGGAAGGGGACGGAAGTGTAGAACTACACCTTCCCATCCATGTGCAAATCGTACCATAGTTACCTAATTTTCCTGAAATATATAAGAACATATTTTCTAACCTCACTGCTAAGTGCCTGACAGTAATAAATGAAGGCTACTATTTGGACAAACTTGTCATAATTATTTCTAGATCCTAAAACATTACGCTAAATATTCCCACAGTACTGCCACTGTAAACACAAATGAAACACCCGGAGCGGGCATTCTTATCGCTCATGTTTCACAGTGATGCCATGTGAATATGCAGATATTGCCCGCCCACAAACTTTTCTCTCCACTCCTTTACAGGATTCCTGTGCTTTTACATCAGCTGGTAAAACAACTTTTAATCATCTGCATTGGCATACACAGGCACACAGTACATTTTGAGCCTGCATTTTGGCAACACATCCAAAAATTTAGCAACAGCCAAAGCTTTGATTCATAAACCATAAGATCACAAACAACCACATAGATACTTTCAGCTTTTAATCCAGTATCTCATCTAATCTGCACATAAAACAATTCAAAGAATATGTCTTGCCCACTTCCCTTAGTAAAACAGACAATGGCAAACTACCAAGACTGGTTAAATATTTCTGCTGCGTGTCCTAATATTTTCTGCCCTTAGTTTTGGGACTGGCAGCACCTCAGTAACTCAGAATTTTATAATTTATGGAGAAATACACAGTAAACATAAATAAAGAATAATAAGTATGTAGGAATGCTGGGGTTTTTTCTTCTAAATCCTGAACTAAGTAATTCTGTAAAACACATTTTGCAAAGAGCAAAAAGACACTTTTTTTGCATAAATGATGTTCACTTTTCACCATGTATTTTACTAGTAGGAAGAATCTTGCAATGTAAAAGAACACAAATTTTTTCCTAAAGAAAACTAACATATGCACTATTTTTAAGTCATGTAAAGAATACCAGAGCAGAGAAAGGGTCCAAAGAGAAGAATTTCTCTGGCAGAGAACTGACCAGACAGTAAGTTAAATCTACTGATGATCTTAAAAATTCTCCAATTATGGGTGCATGACTGAGCTTTGCCCACAGTGTTTACATGACTTCCAATGAACATCCTGAACTACAGCCAATATTCGCTAGAACCAACTACTGTGTAAACAACTGCAAAAAAACATACGGGAAAAGCTTTGTCAAGTTTTTAGCCCACAATTGCATACAGTGGGAACTGATGGAGCCTTTGCAATACAAATAGTGCCCCAAATCAGTTCTCCACACAGAGAAAGTTTCCAGTGATAAGGGACACATGTAAGGCATGTTCTTTAAAAAAACTGACTCCCATTAAGCAGCTCATTGTTCATAAAGGGAATGGTGTTTACACAGGAAAAAGTCCACTTTCAACAAATCTGAAATCCAACAGATGTTTCCTTCTATCTAAGCAAAACAAGTTTGCGACCCATTTCTGCCCAATCAAAAGCTTCAAAATTATTTCTGCAAGAAAAAAAAAAAAAACCTCCATACCTGACAGAATGATCTTGGAAAACATAGTCAATAAAACTTGTATTCAAAAATCGCAATTATTACTAAAGTGAATGAACTTAAAAAAAATCACCGTTCTTTAAAGAAAATGTCTTATGATCTAGATTTGAAGAGATACAGCATGATAATTCTGGTGTGTGAAAGAGAAAGCAGGGCAGACTGTTAACTCACAAGTGCTCTGTATTGCAATTGCTCTCCTCAAATCTGTTTAACCTGCCTTCTTCAGACCTCCTGCAACACCCCTCCAAAGCTCCTGGCTGCTCTTGGCTTCTTCAAAGCTCATAAGACTTTTCTTCCTCTGCAAACAGCAAATAAATAACAGAACTGGCTGAGCAGAGTATAAAAGGTGGATCTTTTAATTTTATTTTACATTATATATGTAAATCATACAGCAAACCAAAGCACTTTGTAAAGGTGTAGAAGACAAAGAATTTCAGGCTTTGCCAAAGTTGTGCAGTTGAGACTGTGCTGTCACAAACCTTACTTTGACTTACCATCAGGAGAAAGTTTCAGGACTTTCAGGATGTACCTGGTGGCATTATACCATTACGGAGCAAAGCTGGATCTGGTGACATTCTGCTGCACAACTGAATGCTGCAAGGACAGCACCTTCCAAAGAGTTGGTGCACTTTCTGTACCCAACAATACTGAACTGAGATGGGTCACAGGTTGCTGCGGAATTTATCAATTTTTTATACCTTTTATAAAACATAGCTGCAGAGGTCAAATAAATTACATTAACAGCTAGACACAAACGTCAAAGCCAAAGTTAAAATAGTCTTAAACATGAGTATGACAAGTGTAATCAGCTCATGCAACCTTCTGTGCCATCTTTACCTCCACAAGTCCCCTCTTCACTGGATTTCACTCCTGTTATTTCTTGTCCAGCTATTTTGTGAGCATTATACAAAGTTCCCACCTCTGTAACATTTTATGTGCAGGACCTTCAGCATTGAGGTTTCTTACCCCAGCTGAAGCCTCTGCATGCCCTGAGATGGATATAAGAAGGCAGAATTGAAATCTGCCAGCCATGCGATGCACCATTATTACAACCAACACGAATATCAGCAATGTGAAGGAAACTGAGATGCAATTCAAATCTGCCTATCAAACAATTACAGCAGAAAGTAGAAGCAGTTTTCTCCCTCCCCCAGTAATCCCACTTGTCCTTTAAATAGATCTTAAGCATAATCTTGAACTGTCAGCATTTCTGTAAAGAAATACCAGCTCAGACTTAATTGGATTTGTCACACAATCACAGCCCAACAGTTCTCTGAGATTTAACAGCTGAACAGCTGTGGGATAACCTTCCACATTGTAATATAAGAATATGAGTTCACTTCAAGAGGGAATATTTCCTCTAAAATTAAGTGATAAAAAGATGTAATTTGTTGCACAGAACCCTGTGCCTTAGCAACATGATGTGGTGTGGCATAGCTAAGGTTGTGTGAGCGGCTCCATATAGAAAATTATCTGCTGTTAACTGTTCAAACACTGTCATTTCAGGCTGCTCTGAATAGAGGAAAATGTGGGTAAAAAAAATCACTGAGAATTCTGACTTGAACATATAACAGTAGCATTTGAAAAGAAAACAAGTGTATATTATTTCATATATAAACAAAAAGATAGCGGAATATGTATCTTAGCTGAAGAGCACAAATACTTCCTATTCCTCTGGACTTTTTGTGTCCCCTACATATATAAACAGACACACGAAAACTTGCTCTCATCAGCTTCTTGTTCCGTTCAGGCTTCTATGGGCTGGAATAGTGCATTTTAAAGACAATCTAAGGGATAATGGCCTAGAGGCTACACTATCCTCATCCTCTGAAATGATGGAGAGGATGCATGTTCAGGAAGTATAATAAACCAAATCTGAAAACACTTCCAATGCCTACAAATTATGGTTTCTTTAATGAAGATCTGGATTATTTAATGCATATCTGGATCCAGAAGAAAAGTTATTATACAGATTTTACATTGAAAATTGAAGTGATGGTCATTTCCCTAATTTTAAAATAACAGACATAGAGGTTATATATCTAAATACATTTGTATTTAGAATATCACCTTAAGTACTCTACAATGTTATTTTGTGTATTTGCAGAGCTGGTAACCAGCATGTATATGACTGAGGAATATAAGTAAACTTTGCTCTGAGTTTCAACTCATGCTTTGACCTGGGGCAAGAGCAAATTAATGCATTAAGTCTATCACTGTTAATAGTCAGGAGTTATACTCTTGCCTACCTGTTGGCTTATCCACGCCAAGGAATCCAGCCTGCCCCAGGATTTTAAACACTTTATGTGCTGGGAACTGTCCTTCTTCTTCCCACTTGTCCACAAAGGGATTAATCTCCTTGTCAATGATCTAGATTTGGAAAACAAATTGTACAAGTTATAAACACAGGCATCCTACACAAAAACTTTTGACTACTTTTACCTAAAAACTGTAATTCAATAAGAAAAAATAATATACAGGGGAAAATTTGAAACCCCACTCATTTTCTTACTTCCTGTTGGATTTCCTCATTCTCCACTCACCCACAACTATTACAACAAATGTAATGAGGCAAACGTAAATAATTCTTCTAGCAATGACTACTAGAACAAGCCATCAGGGCTAATTTAAGCCTCTTCAAGGTCTATGAAAATGGGTGTTTCCCCCATTTGTTACCTTTTTGGGTACAGATTCTAGAAAGCGACAGGAAGGGAAATCTGGATTATCCTCAAAGGAACCTTGGCAAAAAAAGGTTGATCTCAGTTCCTGATGACCACACACAGTACCAAGAAAGTCAAGTAGAAGAGATTCATTTCCTCTCCCTTTGCCTGAAACACTCTCAAGGAAGTGCTGTTCAGGGCATTTACGTCTTGTCTGTATTTAGACTTCCCCACAAGTCTGACAGAATGTGTACTGGAAAAGTATGATCTTCTTCCAAAATTTATAATATTCCCAAATCTAATCCATGAGCAACTCCTGACTGTGCTACTGCTAGTGCTGCACACCTTCCAAAAGTCAGCATCCTAAGCTGCCTGACTAGAGCCCTTACACTGTTCAGGCTGCAGTGTTCCCTTCCAGCCTTTGCAAGAAAGCACATCTGGAGTACAGCCACTACATTCAGCAACACTTTCAGGTTTCGGAGCACAAGAGCTGGATGTTTTGCTCCACAAAGTCCCAGACTTCCAGGTCCATGGGAAAGGAGTATAGTGGGCAGCCTGCAGGTGTGTTCTTGCTGCCCACCAGATCATGAGGCAGCTGGATTGTGCCCTCCCCTATCTATCTCTGCAGCCGAAACCAGACCTTGGCACAGGCTGCTTCTGCCATGCGGCCAAGGGCAACACACACCTCAATCCTAACGATGTTTCCTAACGAGGAAACATCCTCCCCCCAAACTAAACCAAAACACCAGTTCCCAATAGAAAGATGCCTTTAACCTGTGACCATGATTTTACTAGTACTGTTTCACGAAGAGACAATTTGTTATTTCAAGAACTTATTCCTCTTAGTCTTCTTTCCCCACTAAATAAACAAGTCCTGTGGTACTAACTATTTCTTGAGCTGGAAATAGAATCCTCTCCCTCGTACACTGCTGTGTTCTTGAGACCCTGCGGAACCTTCTTCCAAACTATCTATTTATTGCACATTCTTTGGAGAATTTCAGCCCATATATGGCTGCTTTCTGCCTTCCAGTTGGTCACAGAAATAAGCATACTTGAATGCTGGTAACAGAAGAATCACTTTTTCACTTCTCTCACCAAATTCTAAGAAATTCGTACACTGAATGTTCAACTCATTCAGTAATTATTATCTCTCTCCCTCTGTAATATTGTTTAACACAGACCTAATTATCAACAGTTAAAAAATACTTGGCAGAACCCTATCTAGGAGAGCTCATGTTTCTCTTCTATATTGCCATATCCCATGTGCTCAAATCCTAAGATGCTGACCCTCAATGCTGAAGGTGGTGAAACACCTTTTTGGCTGTAATAGCATCTGGCAATGCTCATTGGATAACACCCACGGGAATACTTGAAAGAGCATAGAAAAAAGTTATTACAGTATTTTGATGGATCTTGGCAAAAATATGTGGTGAGTATACTAACACAGAGTTTTGTTTGTTGTAGCTGGTACTGGGCCAAGCATTTTGTAGCCTACATACAAAGCTACCTTTGAAGTTAAGCAGATTCTGAAGGAGTAAGCCATGATTTCTGCAGCTTTGCTCCCATGCCTTTGAGTAAAACTCAAATTGCTTAACAGAACTGACTTATTACCAGGTGAGGTCTGCCACACTGAGTGAAACAAGATCTCCCTTGCATGACACAACACTAAAACCCCCAAAGACAACCTCACTGCACAAACCATAAATTGCATATGGCTTAGAAAAAAAAATTAAAAATCACGGTCCACATTGTGATAGCCACAGTTTCTTCTTAGTTATTGGCCCATTCACTGTGTTTTTGCAAATATATAAATAAGTCTTGTCAAAAGCTTTTACGCTTCAGTCACAAATTGCTTGCAAAAAATCACGTATTTTATAATCATAAGATTGAGGGAACAACTTCCCTTGTACTACCACATACAAACATAAGCCAAATTGCTGGAGAACTGCAGTACTGCTCAACTGGCTGGTGCTTCAGCACTGGTTACTGGGTGTTGTCATCCCTTCCTAGAAAAGCTAACTGAAACAAAGAGAGGTATTTTTAAAGGTTCAAGTGACTGAATGATCACAAAATTTAACATTTGCTTAAAACCTTGCCGAAGACAGGTCAAACAATGCTTTGTACTTAACCATCTGATTTGTCCCTTTCCTTGGCTTTAGTAATTTCCTCACATTTGTGCCCCTAGAAATATATTTTGCACTTAAACTACAGACAAATATTATGTAGGCACCTTAACTTAAAACTTAAGGTGTCCATGCAGTGTTTCACAATTATACAGAAGCAAGTTTTCAGCAGCATGTGAGCAGCTGGTCTGCTTATTTATATATGCTTTATCATGAGAAACATGGAAATCATGGGTGCCAGCATTTAGGCTTCCATCACTAGGACAACAACTATAACAAGATCCAAAACTTCTATCAGTAGAACTATTTAGCACTGCATACTACAGATGCCATCTGACAGATACTGCCAGTCACAAAAGAAATCATTCCATCTAGCTTGCCGAATCTCAGTGGCATTTGGGATGTAAAGTTCATTAAGGAGCCACAAAACTTTCCCACCTGCTGAAGTACCAGTAAACCACAACAAAAACTGTTATTTTCCTGACAGCAAGAGCACACCAAGTCTCATGTATGGAACTGATGTTTTTCTCAGGCTACTTTGCTCGACCACTGAAGATGCAAACCTAAGGGACTAAGCTCTGGAAGCAGCCTTGGTTTAGCCTGCATCCCAGCATGAGCTCAGGCTGCTCTCTGGGAAGCCTCCAAAAAATACCCTCAGGGCTGTTATCAGCCATGAATTATTAAAGTCACTCTGGATACTTGCTCAGTGGGGTGTGCATCAAGCCAAGTGTTTTCCTTAGAAACTATCTTGACAAAGTTGCGTGAAAACAGCACCTGTGGCTTTCTGCCCAGGACTGGGGACATGCCATGGCAGGATTGGAGAGGCGAGAGAGAAAAAAATTCAGATTTTTTTAGAAACAGGTAATTTTAATTTCTCTTCAGAAAAGAGCAATGAAAATATCCCCCCAAATCACTGCATAGTTTGAACTTTTTTCCACTGAAATTCAGTATATTAAATGAGAAATATTTATTAATAATTTGTCATATTTAAATGAGAAAAGTAACAAAAATATATGATGCTGATGCTCAGAATTTTGAGCTGATATTGTACTAGCAACTACCCAGAAACATTAGCAATCGCCACTTTATTCTGCATTCTAAAATAAATGCATTCTACAATAGTAAAAACTGTACTTGGATTAATTTTGTTACTGAGGGTATGTACAAAAGTCCTTTACAGCAATTAAAGATTAGTTTCACCAGTATGTTTACCTTCTGTCACGCAATTCAGAAATTAAAGACCATACCAATTCTCCACACAATACCTCTTTTAAGTACCCCTTAAAAGACTGTACAGAGTACAGTTTCAGCATACTATTAGCAAGGTGATGAACTTTGAAACAATAAACTGAATTCTTAAAAAATCACACCATTTCTTACTAAAGTTTCCTCTGAGTTATACCTCAGCGGAGGTTAGACTAATTTACTAGAGATGCAAGAGGAAATGTCTAAGAACCAGGTATTTTGTATTAAGAAGATTAAATGGAGTCTGTGAGGACAGGATTAGATTAGATGTTAAGAAGAAATTCTTTACTCAGAGGGTGGTAAAACACTGAAACAGGTTGCCCAGAGAAGTTGTGGATGCCTTGTCCCTGGAAGTGTCCAAGGTCATGTTGAAAGGGGCCTTGAGCAACTTGATCCAGTAACCAGAGTCACTGTCCATGGCAGGAGGGCTGGAAATAGATGATCTTCAAGGTCCTATCCAACCCAAACCATTTTATGATTCTGTGATTTCATGACATAACTGTTCCATATTATGTTAGGAGCAGCTTTTTTTTTCCTCTTAAATCAAATTACAGCAATTGAACTTAGCTCTATTAATATAATAACAAAAGATGACACAGTTAACAGGATCTTTAATGTAAAAAGCAAATAAATAAACAACAAAACACTAATGACAGTTCTTGAGTCATTATACCTAGACATTAGTGCAACAGTGACTTGAACAGGAGGTAATAGGCCAGAGATTCCTTTGCTTTCCATATCAGCAAATAATTACCAGCCTTTGAAACAACATTTGTCCTTGAGTTTCAATCAAAACCACAGGCAGCAATGACTGCACAGTGAGACAACTCAGCATTGTAGCAACACTGCTGGTGTCAAGGTAGTGCTTTAGGAAGATGCAAGGCAAAGCTGAGGTGGGCAAACCCGCACACGTGGGTGCTGCCAAACCTGGACACCTAAAACCACCCCAGGGATGCAAGGCAGCCAGGACCACACCAGCGAGCTCCTGGCTGGCCACATGTGCAGCCTGTGCAGGTCTTCTCAGTTGCTCCCCAGGAGGACCCAGAGAAGGTTTTCCATGATGATATGGGGTTGAACTGAAAAAGTTCAATTTAATAGTAAACATCCATTTCACAACCCTGTGAAAAACATGTGGAAGAAAAAAGTCCTAAGCCCAAAGAGCAGCTGCCCACTTCCCACATGCTGATCTCCATCTTGGTTCCCTCAGGGCATGCATCCCAAGCATACCTGAATGAGTTTCTCAGAATATATTACTCATTTCTTCTCACTCCTGGGCTTGGAGGTCACAGTCCTCCTTGACCCTCCCAAGACTCTTCCAAAGCCCTAAACAGAGTTTGATGGACAATCCTTTCTCAGTAATACTCTTCAGAAATGTAGGGAAAGAGCAAAGAGAAGGAGGCTGAGGTGCGGAAACACATTCAGCACAGAACTAGGGATACTATAGGTGCATGAGAGAAGCAGGTCAGCTCCTTGTAGCTGCTCTGCTACCTACTAGAGAGGCTGTGGAGAGACTGAGCTTCTGCCACGGCAGCTCACTGATGAGAATGTTTACAGCACGTAGTAGGCAAAACCATGTCCTGCTGACCCTCCTGCATTTACGAAGTCCCTCCAGCAGAGGCAGGATGGAATGGCAGGGCTGTGCTTCCAGCCCCCACAACAAATGCTAGGAGACCCTAGCAGAAGCCAGGAGCTGCCCACGTGCCTGGATCACCCAGCAAGGTAGTGGTGAGCCTGACCTGAGAGGCTCAGTGCCCCAGAAGAGGCAATCTGCGATGACATTGGGTGCAGAAGCAGAGGCAGTATGTCACTTAAAAGACCACAACAGGCTAAAAATAACTCCATTAAACAAATATAATTTAACCACACAGCAGCCAGAAAATGTTCCCTGCGGTGCTAACCTTGCCTGCTCGTACAGTTATTTAGTGCACTTTCTTCTGGCAAGCAAAATCCATTATTACAAGCTTGCCTGTGGTCTGCAGCGATCTAGAGAGTGAAGCTGCAGCCTACTGCTTCCTCTTTCAGGATGCACCACCAGCACAGGGCAAAGGTCCTCAGGAAGTTTTGCAGGACCTTTTTCTGGGGATTGTTTTCTTTGTGGGTGAGTTTTTGGGGGTTGTTTTTTTGTTGTTGTTGTTGGTTTGGGGTTTAATACTAATTGAAACAAGGGGGATATCCCTCACACCTCCTATAAAACATACATTATTATTAGTTAGGAGCTCACTTAGGAGATCTGTGTAAAACATAACGCACTGTTATGCAAGGGGTCCTGTCCCAGATGCTGCCAAAACATTTCTCTGCTTCACAGACAAGTCTCTTCTTGCCTGCAGCATAGAAGATTTGGTATTTGGATACAATATGCACCTCTTACCCAATACCCCCAGTTGGCTATCCAGCCAAGTATGTGACACACCTGAAGAAATGAGCAGCTACAAGAGTTGCATATGGGACTTGAGGCTGGGCCTCAATGATGATACGGAAACCTCCATATTCTGAGTTGTCATCAGACTGTGTCTGGAAACAAGCCAAGAAAATATTTTCCATTATGATATGTGGCTGAACTGAAAAGTTCAGTTTAAAATTAGACATCCATTTCATTATCCTGTGAAAAATGTGTGGCAGAAAAAAAAGTCCTAGAAACAGAACATCCTGATAATTAAAATAAAGGACAAAAATGAAGCAGTTCTGACTTAAGCTTTTCAAACTTTTGATCTCCCCAACTTTTCATGTATTTCATGTGCAAAAGCCAATGGCTCTACCTGGTGCCTGCAGGACAAGATGTAGCCCACACAGAGAAAAAAACCTACTGGATGAAGAGGACACTTCAAGACAGCTGGAATATGTCACTGAGAAGAAAAAAGAAAGTGGGTTTCTCCAATGCTGTTGCACATAGCTGTGGCCAGAACTGACCTTCCAGAGAAGCTTCCAGTGGATTTTAAACCAATATTGAGTAGGCTTATATAAGGAAAAAACTCAGAAAATTTTCCTAATAGCTGGAAAATATAAGGCTTAAAGGGGAAGTACATTTATTTAAAACTAATTAATCAGAGCACCACAATTCCTTTTTGTACTTTCAATTAGCTGTGCGACATGCAACAAAGTAATCTACAATCTACTATTGCACCGGGTGCCAAAGACAGCAATGATCAAATACGAGAACAAACAATAACTAAATGAAATTTTCCCTTTCTTGGAGGAAAAAACATTGTGGAGGCAAAAACCATATAATGTAAGAGTTGGCAGCTTCTCATTGTGTAATAAAACATACCTGTTCTCACCTATTTTTACAAAATCTGATTTTCCATGGGAAAAAAGCATGCACTTTATTCTGCAATTGTGCCTTGCCTATTCATTTGTCAGTATCTAGACTAAATGCTTCTGTTTAAATCACTGTGTTTCTTCCTTTTCACTGCAACACA
Source organism: Hirundo rustica (assembly GCF_015227805.2). Taxonomy (NCBI): domain Eukaryota; kingdom Metazoa; phylum Chordata; class Aves; order Passeriformes; family Hirundinidae; genus Hirundo; species Hirundo rustica. Next base: position 132,141,006 of record NC_053450.1, read on the forward strand.
GTCCCTTGCAACAAACCTAATAGATAAAGCAAGGCTGATTACTGGTTCAGAAATTTGAATACTAATTATCTTTTGGTCCCATATATCTGGCTACAGTTTTTACTTTGGGAAACCAAAAATCCAAACCCTGAATCCACTACAAAGTTTTTGCCAACACTTACTGAAATCTAAAAAATGCTACAGGTTTGCCAGGGACTGCAGAAGCATGTACTGCCCTCCATCCTCTGCAGCTGCTGGCACATCTGGAAGCCACGTTGCTAAAGCAGAGAGGGCACACATCATCACTACGCTAAGAAAATGAAAGGTTCATCCACCACCCTCGTGCTGAGCCCTGCTCAACCATTTCCTGAGGAATGAGAGACTAGAAGGCAGCCTCCAGCTGGGAAGGAACACACATGATCCCAGCCAACACCTTCTCCCTCCTTATGCCATTTTTCCAAAGAAAGCTGCAAAGACGAACCCCTCCTGTGCAGACCCGAGTGTCTTGGTAGTCCCTGCACACTCACAACCACAACCCCTTCAACTGCCCTATCCAAGAGTATGGCAGAAAAGGAAGGATCCCAAAATTTGTGAAAAAGCCAGAGCTGAGGGCACAGCTATTCCTAGGATCTGAGGGCAGATACTTTTAAACCAGGGTTGTCCTACAACATCAAAAATATGTGCTGTGCCAATCTAGGCACTGATCTTGCACAAGCCTTTCGGATGACAGGAAGCTCTGGCCACTGGAATAGTATCCAGGCTCCTTGTATCGAGTTATGAAAGAGATACAGAACTGAGCAAGTGACCATCTTTTTTTGCTCCTTCAAATCATGCTTTCCAACACAGAGAAGCTGATGAGATATAGCATAATGTCCACCAGAGGCTGGGATGTTGGGGGTTGGGTCCTCCTTCTGACTCTGGGTTACATCCCTGTAGTAACAAAACAAGTTCTCCCACTGCAGCCCACACCATCACATCTGAACTGTCAGACAAAACCTGTATCAAACCCAGGTGTTTGCTTAGTCATAAACTGCTTATTAAGACACTATTTTAGTTGTTATAAATGCATAACTGTATTGCCTAATCAAATGTAGCAATGATAAAGAAATATAATAGCTAGAACTGAGACACAGAAATATCTACCAGGCACACTTCTACTAAAAACTGTTCACTGAAGAGGCTAACTAGATACAGTGGAAATTTGTTCTAACATTGATATGGGTCAGGAAAAAAAATCCAGTGTTAGGACACAACAATGGCAATCTCAGATGCATGCACTACTCTGACACCAAGTAACAAACAGGAGCACTGATTACAAAAGTGCCTTTATTGCACTTTTGCTACACACTGAAGCATTTGCACAGAAAATGGCATTTTTCCTATTATGAAAAAAAGCTTTTTACAGAGCTTGCCTAAATAAGCTGAAGCTTTTTTTTTTTTTTTTTTTTTTTTTTTTTTTTTTTTTTCCTGCACTGATTTAAAAGCACTTCTTGGTAGGGCACTAGTAGGTGTACTGGATGGTCTCTCATATTACAGCAGTGTATCCCAGCCACCTCTTCCAATAACAACAAAATTCAATTATGAAGACTTCCTCTCTGATAAATTGCTACCAAAAATTATTGGCACCAGCAAGAGAATTAGCCCCTAAATGTTTGTATGCTTCTGTCAGACACAAGATGAAAAAGAGTACTGCAATTACCCAGAATCAGGGAATACCTTTTACTCTCCTCTGACAGAAGGGCAGTCAGTGCAGAAACTGTGAGCCTTACCAGTGTCACATCTGTTTTCTTCCCGAAGCTTTTAACTCAGGTGTATGATAAATTAAGTTTTTAAATTACAGGTGCCAGTTATGTATTGTTCAGATTCAGCTGTGTGTTTTCTTTCTCCCAGCTTAGTGAGAAACTACAATTCAAGTGATTCTTTGTAATACCAACAACTTATAACTTCACCGTCCTGTGGCAGGGGTTTATGATTTCTTACAATGATAAATAAACCAACTCCATGCAAGGTGCTCCAATATTAATAGTGGTCACTCTTCATTATTTTGCAGGTAGTCAGAAAGAATCAATTTTTTTGAGAGAAAATTTACAGAAATTTTACCAGAAAGTTAAAGGCAGTGTCAATATTAAATTCAATTCATGCATGCTCTAATATGAACAGACATTAACTGCTGCAAATATACATATACATACATACATACATACATACATACATACATACATACATACATATATAAACCAGAAACTCATGACATACAAGCCACGAGTGGCAAACAAAGTAGCAGTGTCCTTTGGTGGAGTCTCATTGTCATGGGGGAAATTCTCATCCTACAGACACACAACACAGTGTAACTATACCCAGTCACCACTGGCTGTAAAATGAATCTATATTATAAGCAACTCTAGCAAAATACACGTCAAATTTCACCATTTCCCAAAGTTTCCTACTACTAATGCCAGAGAAAAAGACAAATAGACAGCCCACATACATTCTGTATGTATATACTGTTAGACATATACAGACAAACCTTTTTTCTTCAAACCAGTTATACTAATTACTCGTGCAAGCCCTAGGATATCAGTGTACTGCAAGCATTGTTCAAAAAGTTAAGGAAAAGTTACGTTTTTTAATTTCCAAGAGGAAGGGTGGTGACCTATAAAGTTGTAAAGGAAACCACTCACAGGATTATTTCAATACCCTTGCTAAAAACAGTCCCCTGGAATTATAAGAGTCTCTTCCTCATCCTGCTCAGAACAATTGAGAAGTTATAGATCATTTAAAGTATGTTATCTTAATATACTAAAAAATAAAATAAAAGTAAACAAACAAAAACCACAGTTCTCGCTCATGGAATTGCTCTGCTCATTCCTCTGATTTCTCTGGTACTCACATCTGGATTTAGCTACTGGAAAGGGTGCCCCAGAATATATAACAGGTATACTTAAAATGTGTTGCAGATACCGAATGGTCATTCTCTCCCAAAGACTTTGGAGAAACTTTTCAATTTATCCTAAAGTCGTTGGGGACAGGCTTAACTTAAGCCACAACAAACACTGATTGCTAGAAGCTTTGTGTGAACAATATCAGACTGGATTTGACATAAATAGTGATTTTTACTTTTTTTCCAATATGATCAGAGAAAATCTAAAATAAGTGCTACATAAGATTTTCTTTTAAATGCAGAACAATGAAAAAAGCAGTTTTATATTGCCTAGTGGGATTTATTCTACAATACATTCATCACAGGGCTTTATGTGATAAATGTAGCATCACATTCCCTCTTAGCCCATGATGTAATTACCTGCACTGAACCCAGCAAGGTAGAGCATACTGTTATCTGCACTTCAGTAGGCATGGCAGGAAGAAAAACACGGGAGGGGAAAGTTTTATTAAAAAAAGTATTGTGTCACACAGCAGAGCAGCAAACACTGTACTAATATAGCAGACACTAATACAGCTACTTCCCCTGTCCTCAATAATTACACAGCTGCAAATAGATAAGATACAAAATAATGTGTGCCTTAACCTATCCATGACAAAGAAGCAGGACTTAAAATCTTCCACATCACCACCTTCACAAGGTCTGGCCTTGCCCTTTGTGTTTCAGGGCACTAGTTTTTTATTAACGCCGTTGTTGTCCCTGGGCAGGTAATGAAGAGCAGTGTGCCACGGAACAAATTCATCAGGCAGATAGTTCTGCAGATAAATGAAGGCTCTCTCCGGACAGAATCAGGACAATTTTGACACAATGGTATTAGGTACAAAATTCTACACTATTAATCCAGGTGACCAAGGAGGATTCATTTCCAGCTTCTTCTATTGGTTCTTTCTGTATCACCTTATTTCTCTTTTGCAAAGAGTCCAGGAATGTAGAGTAATGAAACTAATTTACAAAGAAAGTGACAGGTCAAACATCTCTTCCCCTTCTTGTTTGGGTTTCTTTTTTCATAACACGGAAGATGCACCCCCTTCTCCCAAAGTTCAGTGATAGAAAACCTGATTAATATCATTGGGTTTGGGATATTTTAACACTGGAAGTGTGAAAGTTAATGACTAAAAAAACCAAACCTGAGGTAAATATTGCATGACTCCGAATTAACTCCCCTATCTTTTGTCCACAGTGAACTGGAGAAGAGATGAAATAGCATCCACAAAAGACAGGACAGCATAGTTCCAAACTCACGTAAAAAAGTTGGTATCTGGCAATCCAAAGCATACTATTTAAAAAAAAAGCAGAGCACTGCCCTACCAGCTAGAATTTGGAAAATTGCCAACAGGTCAATCTGAGGTAAGTCCTTACATTCCCTTGTTCAGAAGCCATTGCGTGCTTGTTCTTATGTGGTGGCCACAATAACGCTGTTCGGCCCCTGCAGCAGGCACTGAACTCCAGCCCTTTTCTCGCCGTTCTAGGTGAAAGGTGAAGGTCCCTTTGCCACCGCTGCTCGGCCCCGCAGCGGGCACCACACCAGGGCTCCCTCTCTGCGGCCGAACCGGCCGATGCCCTGGCTTTGGCAGGTGCCCTTAACAGCACCACGGAGACCTACACGTGGCACTGACCTCGCTGACGGGAATAGACAGGGCTCGCCAGCACTACTGTTGTTCGCAGGTTGCCATTTGGCGTTCCATTTACACGCTATGTCACCAGAAGCGCCCCGTTTCCTCTTGATTTGTGATTTAGTTTTGCAGGGGGCTCCCAATATGAGTCCATCGTGCGCAGTGCCCGGCGGGCTCCGCTCCGCCAGGGCAGCACACGCCGGGCCGGGCTCTGCCACCCGGCGGATCACAGGCAGGGGACACACGGTTCCGTTTCTGGCCCTGGCAGAGGGAAGTTTACTTATTTAAGCACGCCCCGAGCCGTTCTGTCGGCCCGCTGCCCTTGGCCTGGTTCGCTCCCCGCACAGGGCGGTGCGGCCGGGTGTCCCACGGCCCCGCGGCTCCCCGGCCCCCCTCGATACCTTGCGGAGGGCGTCCCGCAAGTCGCGGTGCTGCGGGGTGTCCCCGGCGTCCCGCGGCCCCGAGCTGCGGCCGCGCAGCGCCCAGCCCAGGCGCGCACAGCGCCCGCCGCCCCTCAGCGCCATGGCCGCCGCCGGTCCCGCTGCCGGGCAAAGGCCGACAGCCGGCCCGAGACGCCCCGGCAGCTCCCGCCCCGCCCCGTCCCTCCTCCCGCTCCTCTCGTCCCGCAGCAAGTCAGACGGCTCTCGGGTTACGGGCAGGTTTTCTTTAATGCCAACGAACAGCCATGAAGCGACCGACAAGCGGGTGGCGAGCGGGCCCCGCGCAGCGACAGGGGCGGGCCAGGCCGGGGAGCGGGGCACGGCCGGCCCTGCCCAGCGGCCGACGCGGGGCTCGGCAGCTTTCGCGCGGGTTTCTGTATTTTTGTAAGGAGAAATAGAAAATAAAAAGAAATCCGCTCCTGTGCTCGTTCGACACGGACCGGCGGCGGTGGGGACACGCTAACGACTCCCTAGAGGTACGGGAGGAATGTCTGCTCCAGGGACAGGCGCGGGGTCCCTTCTCCTAAGCGATGACACAGCCTCCCTTCTCCTTGAAGGGGTTCTTGTCCTCGGGAACCCCCTTCACCAGCGGGTCCTCTCCCGACCGCTCCTCGATGTAGTTCTTGATCTCTTCGGAACACTTGGACACCTCGAGGGAAAGGACAGGAAAGTGGCTGCGTTACGGCCGTGGGAAATATTCATCAGAGAAGGAAAGCCGTGAATTTACATTCTCTCTTATTCCCCTTCCCACCAAGCATAAAATAGCTGCCCACAGAACATTGAGCACGTGAAGACTCATCTTCCTTCCTCTCTTTTCACAGCCGGATTTTGACAGAACATGTGAGTTTACTCTGAGAATGTAAACGCCATTCCAAACAGCAGTCGCGGCATAACCTTGTGTTCGTAATTAGCCAATCTAGTTTTATTAACCTGCAGATCACACTCTCCCTCAGCACCAGCATGACTTACCGTCAATAGTTTCAGGGTCAGTAACTTTCAATTCAGTTTCAAAGTATTTGTGACTTTGTGTTTTTCACAAACAAAACATTCAGCAATGATTTTTCAGTGGTAATACAAATTCTTACAGTTCTGCGGTAGCAACGATGGCCCTTAAATGAGAGTATAACTAGTAAAGACAATTTATTTACTTGTTACCTGTGGTTATTTTGAACAATGGTTAATAAAAGACCAAACTAGCACTGATGTAGGTAAGCCTGCATAGAACCCCCCCTATGCAGAAGAAGTGTGTTTAGTTTCTGTTCACTGACACAGGAACACATGCAGCACATGTGGTAATGGTGTCTGTGGAGTCTCAGAGTGCACAAGTGAACGTCTGGGGTTCCTGAGGTTCCCTGTGCACACACATCTCTTGCCCCCTGTGTCAGCAGAAACTGTCCCTAGATGCTCAAATACCTGACATGCCTGAGGACACACTCCTGCTCTGTCTCCACCTCCTCCCTTCCTACCCGCAGACCCTGCAGTGGTACAGCTGTGCAGAGTCAGCAGCAGGAACCAGCTGTTGGCCAGGCCACTAGGTGATTAGTATTTCTAATTTAAGCCCCCTTGCCTCATCTATTAATTATATTTCATTTCAAAGGTAAAACTACAAGAGAACCGATGAGTTTACGTGCTGTATCACAGACAACGAAGCATGGCCTATGCAAAATTAAGCTTTAAGCCACCATAAAGAGCAGAGGTAATTCCCAATTAAACAGTGCATAAAATAAGATCTAGCTGCCTTAGAGCAAAGAAGAAGCTGGACCTACAAATCCCATTACATGTGTCTTGTTCTTCTGTGCCTTGCAAATTTTCTTAATTCAAATTGGAGCACCTAACACCATAGTAAAGTTGCACACCAAAGTATATGAAGGACCAGGGTTTGTTTTACTTCAGTCAGCCAGGATCACTTTCACTTATAAGAAAAAAAAACCTGCTTAAATATACATTTAGAAATTTTTGTTTATTCCAAAGTACACTTCCTTTTAATTTTGTCAAGTTGTTAGTAGGGGTCAAGAAAATTTTGGTTGACGTTTTCATTTTGGTACCAACAGTAATGTGGTTTCTACATTTCTCTGTCCCTGTAACACCCATACAGGTACCAGAGGATTGTGGCAACTACAACACAGATTTCATTCTCACAGTGAAACTTCTGTTACAATGCACTGATAAAATTGAGCATTCTATCTCTGCTTTACTACAGGAAAATTGAAAAATATCCATTTTCCTAAAGTGACCAGGGTTTTGGTTTATTCCAAAAATGTAGACAAGATTTATAATTATTATTTTAAAAACTTTACATCCTGCAGAGTGCATTTCAGCTGTCTAAGAACCCTCTGAGAGACGACATAGGTATCTACAGTAGTTGGATGTGGAGCCCTTAATACTGCTGGAGCTTTAGACTATAGCGTAACATCTACAATCGCTGACACCTAACTCACAACTGAAATGTAACTCTGGCATTCTTATTTTCAGGGCTAAACCCTAGACCTTCACGGCAACCAATATGACTAATGCTACTGATTCCTACATAAAAATGTATTTTTGGTCCTAACTAGAAGCGTTTATTTAAGTGTAATTTGCTTCCGGTGGCATGCAGAATTTAAAAATAAAAAAAGTTTCATCGTGGAGTAAGATCAGTTCTGCACATCTTTCGTCTACAGAAAATGTACAATACCATAAACCTTTAAGGGTAAAGTACTTGTGGGAAAGAACGATCAGGGTAAACGTTTAAATGTTTCTATGGAAGAAGGCTGGGTGGGTCACGGCTCGGCACGGGCGGTGCTCTGGCTCCTGCCCTCCGCCCGGGCACTGCACAGCACGGGAAGCGGGGCAGAGTGTAGTGCCGCGACAGGGTTCCCCTGGCTTCCCAGGGGAGGACCTCCCCTAGCACCAGCACGTCCCAGTGCGTTCTGCCTACAGAAGAGGGGAACAGAGCGCGACGTGCTCCTCCCTCGCCTGGCAAGGTTGCCTTGTGCCGGCCTTGGGCGCCGGGGACTCACGGGGAAGGGAAGTTAAGGGGTGCCAAATCCACCGGGAACAGCCGCGGCGGGCAGGCCTGTGCCAGCCCCTCGGGGCGCTTTATCCCAGGGGTGGTGCGCTCCTTTCCCCGGGCTCCACAGTCACCCCCGGGAAGGTGCTCTTACGCCGTGTTGGCGGTGCTGTGCCAACAGCGCCGTCCCCGGCCCCTGACCCAAAGCGGCGGCGGGACCCGTCGGTGCACCGCGGCCGTGTCAAAACAGCTGGGGCTCTTCGGACGAGCGGCTCCCACAGCCCCGCCGCCCCTGCCACGCCCGGCCCGGCCGCCCGCCGTGCCCCTGGCCGCCGCCCGGGGAGGAACGGGCTGCTCTCCGCTCCACAGCCGGCCCCGCTGCCCGCCGGGCAGCTTCGGACCCCTTCTCCGCGCCCGCTCACCGGCTGCCTTTCCAGCTTCACTTCTTTGCGGAGCTGCTCCACTTCCATTTTCAGTTTGTCCTTCTCGCTCAGGTCCTCGATGTTGATGGCTGGCATCGTCTATACTACCGAAGCGCGCAGGGAGCGGGGACAAAAGGTTACGTCTGGGCAGCGAGGGCGCCGGGGCCGGAGCCCCCGGGCGGTGGCGGGGCTGTGGGACGGCCGCCCCCGGCCCGCCCCCGGCTCACTCGCACGCTGCCGGCCGAGTTACCCCGCTGCTCGGCGGCGGCCGCTTCCTCTCTCCGGCGCGCCTGCACCCCTTCCCCGCGCCGCTCCGGCCTTTAAACCTGCACGCTAATCCCCTCTAACCGGATTAGAGCCCGCCGCCCGGCCCGGCCCCGCTACCGGGGCGTTGACAGGGCCCTGCTGCACAGGGAGGTCCGGCCGTCCCAGCAGGAGCCGGGAGCTGGAAGACCCTCCTGTGCTGACCTTCCCGGCCTCACCCTCTACAACTCCAGTGCGGGACAAGAGCAGCAAGGTCGGCTGGGGCTTTTGGCCCAGCGGTGTGATCTTTCTCCCCATCACCTTCTCATGCACCTCCTAGCCATAGAAATGACTCATGCTCTGTGCCGCCAGCATCCTTCGGGTGTGTTCTTCTGCCTAACGGCTAAGGCAGAAGCAGGTGGTGTGCATGGATACATTCCTCAATACTTGTGCATTACAATTACAGATGAACTGGACTGAGATAGAGAGGGGAAGAAACCGCTCCCATACAAAGTGCCCCAACAGGTGGCTAGCCCATCAATGCTAGACATGGCAACTTTTTGGTAGATATGCCTGCAAAACAGAATTGCAACTCAGCATAAGAGGGTTATTGTGCCTGGCTTGCATCAAGGGTCTCTGGATACATGGAGTTATGACAGGTGTTGTGGTGGAGTACTCAATGTAAGGGAAGCGATTCAGTCAGAAGGTGCAAGAGGGAGTTAGGAAATTCTTCTCCTGTGGTTGCACATAGTTTTGAGGTCTAGATCCCAAATAGGGTGCTGTGCTTTCAGGAACAGAGTGGTCCCTCCATGCATGTTTGTACAGCATCTAGAATCTCTTATCCTAGCAGCTGCTTTCCTACAATAGCAATGGAAGCAGAATTCAGGACCCCCAAGATTGAACATAGCTACAGACTATTAAAATGGGCTTGCACTCCTTCTGTTATCTGCCACTCCAAAGATCCTCATAGGCAGTTAGCCCTCCCTCTTTCCTCCTTTTTTTTTTTTTTGTTTTGTTTTGTTTTGTTTTGTTTTCCATTAAACACACTCCTTTCTCCTCCTCTCCCTACTCACCAGATGTAAACAGCTGTCAGCAGCATGTACGATTTACATCTTCTCCAGCACTGTTCCTATAGTGCTCTTGGGGTTTGTATTCATTTTACTTTCGCCAGTTCACTAAAAACAGTTTCTCTTCCTCTCCCTTTGGCTACTGTCTCACTCTCCCCAGCTGTTGGTATGCATTTTCTACAGCCCATAACCTACACTGACAGCTGCATTCCCAAATCCCACCAGCTGCTGGTCCTGGCCCACTCAAAACTGGTGGAAGGAGCTGGCTGGCCAGCATCTCAGAGCAGCCTGGGCTGTTGGTGAGAGCAGAAACTTTGTGGTGTGGAGAGGCAGAGAGCATGTGATGTGAGAGGTGAAGGCAGGTGTAGGGTGCAGGAGTGAGCTGAAGGTGAGCTCTAGCACACCACTGACACGGTTGGGGTGGGAAAAACTTGGTATCCATAGCTCTGTAATGGAAAGTTTTCACTGACCTGTCTGCTGATATGACTAGCTCTGAAGATGGCAGTCAGTAATTGACTTTCTACCACTTGCTGTGTTAACTTTTATTGTGGTTCATATATTTTTACAGATATTTACCTGATCTAAGTTAAAGCAAAGGAGAAGCTGAGTAGCAGCATCAATGGATAGGTGGCTTTAACTCAGACTGATTTCTATGTGTCTGTGCACAAAGGAGATGGAAAAATATTGAAAATGGTGTTTATATTACGTCATTAACTTTGCTGCTATTACTTAGAGTGGCGTTTAAATTTCTTTATTTGAAATTCCAAAAAATACAATGTCAACTAAAGGACATCAGTCTAGGACAATATATTAAAGGACATCATATTAAAACCACTTTAGTTTCCCAATAATAGAAAAATGACCTTTTGCTTTCTTTTAGAAATAGAAGAAGTATGGGGGGGGGGGGACGACGGGTTGTTTGGTTTTTTGTTTGTTGGTTGGTTCTTTTCTTCTGGAGAGACATAAGCTTTAATATAGCTGCTCTGCCTAATAAGCTGAACAAAAACCCTAAAAATGAGGACACCCATTAGTAACAATTGTAGCTGTAAGAATCTAAAGCATGGCAGATATGTCCCATCGTGACGACTCAAGCCACACCAGGATTTATTTTCTTGTCACTGAAGCACCCACTGATCCTTTCGTTTCTGGAGATTCTGAAAAAAGGGAACAGTTCTGAAAAAGGAGGGAAAGATGTGCCATTCGTACTCTTTGAGAAGTGATGTAGGTGGGATAGGGATTAGACTTATTCTTTTCTTGCCTTTATGAAAAATAAAACTATGTCAGGAAACTAGGTTGTAATCCTCCACGACATAAGTAAAGCAGAGAAGCCATGGAGAGAAAGTCAGTTCACATAATCAGGGTGCTCTGAAGTGCCTCCTGCATACAGCCCGTACGTGGCTATGGCTTCTTTCCTGCAGGAGACAGATTTCCAGGGACCTGAATTGCAACCCATCGAGGGTAGTGCCTGCTTGCAGGACTGCGGCCCAATGTCACTGTAAAGGGAGCAGAGAAGAACAATAGGAGATCAGATTAGTTTGTCGTTATCTATGGAGAACACGCCTAATTTGCAGCCACTCTTATCTCTCTTACTATATTCAGTCTGGGGTAAACACTAATTAATGCAATGTGTCTAATAGATTAGAGAGGGAAAGTATGCTGTTGGCTGCTCAACCCCTCCTCCCACAGATCATACCCCATTGCCTGATGGGGTTAAAATCTACAGAAGAAACCAGGTCATGATATTTCCTGAAATCGCCCTCTCTTTGCACTGCCAGAGGTGTTATCCATTCGGCCCCTCGCGTTTTCCCAGAGTCCAAGCCCTCTGACCATGCCTCGATTTTCTCAAGTTCATCAGCGGTTTACACAAGGGAGGTAAAATAATGCTGCGCATCTGTCTCGGCGGCACTCGCTAAGCAGCCTATGCTCGATGGGGCTGGATCAGGACCTGCAGCAGGATCAGCGTTTGATTTTCGGCGTCCCTCCGCCCTCTACCCGGGGTTTCCGAACAGGGAGCGGCCTCGGGGCGGGGGGGGGCGGGTACGACGAAGGGGGACGAGGACGATTTGGAGAGAGGGGGGGGGGGGGGGGGGGCTTTCGCTAAGTGACCCGTCCCGTATTTCGCCGTGATTTACAGGAAGCGCTCTTTGAGCATCATCCCGTAAAGTGAGAGGGGCGGGGTGTGGACCCCAGCCAGCTCGCCGCAGGCCCGGGGCGGAGGCCCCTGGGTTCTGGGCGGCGCAGCCCTGCGGAGCGGCAGCCTCTGCTGCACCCCGCGCCCGGGCCCCGCTGCTCCCCGCGACCGCGGCGGGGCGGGGCGGGGCGGGGCGGGGGCTGCCGCGTCCCGAACTCCCGCATCGCGCAGCCTTCCGCGCCCCGGTGACGGCCGGATCAGCGGCGACCTCCTGCCCCGCTGAATCAGAATTTCTCCTCCCACCACCTGCGCAAGGAGGCGGCCCGGGGAAGCCGCCTCGGCGCATATAAAGCGCTGCCGTCGGAGCGAGGAGCGCCGCTCGCTCCCGGGACCCGGCTGGCACCCGCCCGTCATGGCCACCGGCCGCCGCCTGCCGCTGCCCGCGCTGCTGCTGCCGCTGGCCTGCGCCGCGCTGGCCCAGCGCCCCCTCACAGGTAGGAGCGGGCCCTCGGTGGGACCCCGCGGGGCCGGGGCCGGGGCCGCCGGTGCGGTGGCCTGAGCCCCGGTGGCTGGTGTCTCCGCAGAGAAGCAGCGCGCCTGCCTGCTGCCCCCCGACGACGGGCCCTGCCGCGCCCTGGTGCCGCGCTGGTACTACGACCGGCACACGCAGAGCTGCCAGGAGTTCACCTACGGGGGCTGCTACGGCAACGCCAACAACTTCCTCACCTTCGACGACTGCGAGAAGAGCTGCTGGACCATCAAAAGTGAGTCCAGGGACCGGCAGTGCCCCGGAGGGCCCCGGGGTGGCAGGGTGCTGGAGGGGACACCGGGGACGCTGCTTGGCTTTGCGGGACGCTTTGCACCCACCTGATATATCATACAGTCTTAGAATCATAGAATTGTTTAGGTTGAAAAAGACCTTTAATATGTTCGAGTCCAGCTGATGACCCTCCTGCTTGTTGCGGCTTCTTGCTGGTTACAATTTTAGGCAGAAAATGCAGAGCTGACCCAAAGATGACATGTGGAATTTATCTATTAGTATTTTAAATGGGATTTAATGTTGCACTTTCTTGCTAATCGATGTGTTGGATTCCTCCAGTAAAAAGCAGGTGGGACAAACTGGGGCTTGCCTGCAACTGAAGTAATACCATTTTGCCTACACTACCGTGTTGTTTTGTATGCGAAGCATGAAGGGTTGGCTTCACAGAGGATGAAATTATTTTTTCTGCAGAAGTACCCAAATTATGCCGGATGGAGGCTGATGGAGGACCTTGCAGGAGTTATCTAAGAAGATATGCCTTCAACTTGAGCTCGATGAGGTGTGAGGAATTCATCTATGGTGGCTGTTATGGAAATGGCAACAACTTCAGAGATTTGCAGTCTTGTGTGGACCACTGTCTGCCAGAAAAAAGTAATGGTTGCTCCAAATTTTTAATAAAATAGGTGGTTTGAAAGTGATGTGAAGATGATACTTCATTTGATATTTTCCTCTGAATACTCATACCGTGGTATCTTTGAAGACTTGTGTAAAGCAGATGTTTATATTGTCCACTTTAATTTTAATATGTTGTCTTAGCTGTTACTAGAAGAACATGAATGCTGAGTTCTTAAATACACCCACAACTATACCGAACCAATTTCTTGACTTCTAGAGAGATGTAGAGGTGTATCTGAAGGGGAATAGTAAGGTTGAAGATCTGTGTTGGGTCAGATCTGTCAGAGACTGTGGCAGTCACTTTCAGGGAAGTGGTAGTATAATGTAAAGCATAAGCACCTTTCTAAAATTCAGGCCTGAGGGATGGTGGTAGGCAGCTCAGGTTTTTGGTGCTCAACAGCTCAGCTTCTGACAAAAGTGTTTTGCCTGATGTGATTCTTCACTGTATCTCCATTTGAGCTTTAAATAAGAATGGTGGTAATTATGAGCAGGTGACTATAACTGAGTTTTGATGTGAACACCAGATTAATATCCAGTTCAAGACAGACTCTTTGAAGATGTACCAGAATGTATAAAAGCTGTCACTGCCTTAAGCTTTATTAGTGCTTGATGACATTTATTCGTGGCTGATGACAGATTGTCAGCCTTTTCTTAGGTGAAAGCTGAATTATTTCTGTTGCACATACAATGAGTTGATATAGGGTCTGCAGAAGGAAAAAAAAAATTGTTGCGGCAAAAGGAAACATGCTTTTGAGGAAAGATGTTTGATTTGTACTTTGTGCTGAAAACAGAATTTGCTGGCAAAATCATAGAGAAGTTGTGCCTTTCTTTTCTCTATAGAAGTTTAGTTACACCGAAATTATTGCTATATTCCTATATATATGGAATAAGATTAAGTAAAAACCTTAGCTGTCATATATATAGCACCACAAATTGGGAAAGCTGAATAATTTCACTTATGGGATATAATCCTGTTTTCTGGGGTGGTCTGTTGCTTTCTGAAATTCACAGCTCAGCGGAATAAGATGTAGAAAGTCTCTGAATTCATCAGTCAAGTTCAAGGGGAAAAAGGGCTGTTTAGATGCAAAATGTATTGCACGGTCAATTTTAAGAAGCCACGTACAGAGATTATATTTATGTAATTTTTTTTGCTCTCTCTCTTTTTTTTCCTTTGTCCTTTTTTTCCCCAAGCTGGCCCCTTGCTCTGCTATAGTCCAAAGGATGAAGGATTGTGTTCCTCTTCTGTGCCTCGCTATTACTATGACACCAAGACTAAATCATGTAAAGAGTTCAGATATACTGGCTGTGGTGGAAATGCCAACAACTTTGTCACTGAAATGGATTGCTATAATGTCTGTAGAAAAGGTAAGGGGTTTTTGATTTGGAGGGGTTTTTTTGGTTGTGGTTGTGGTTTTTTTTGTTTGTACTTTGTCAGTCACAAGCAGTTAAAGCAATCCACATACCAGTAACAAGTGTTCATAGTGTTCTTTCACTCACCTTGGCTTGCTGCAGGGGTGTGCTTTTTGCATTTTGGACTCTTACATTTTCAAGGGCAGGGAAAATTGAAATGCAATTTTAAATCCTTCTGGCAAGATGAGTGTGATGTGAGGTGATCACACCATATTTGAATGAAGTATAGGGAAGGGCACACAAAAAGACTGAGCCTACTTTCTGGAGCCCACAAGGAATCAGTCTTTAAACTGTTCAGTATTTCCACTACCACTAATTAAGATATCCTTTTATTCTGGATAGCTTTAAATAGGATTAAAGTCAGTTGTGAAATCAATTTACTTTTTTCCTTTTCATTTTCAGAAGTTACCATCCTACTTCTATTCCCTGTTGCCTATTTATGTTTCCTATTCCCATTACTAAAGATTTCTGCCTCATCAGTTGTGCTGTGTCAGCTGTTTCTCTGGCTGTGGGGGGAAAGCTTGGAATGATAATTGATTTTTCCTGATGCTTTTATTCAAACCAGCTACTGGCTGTGCTTGTAAATCAAAACAGTTGTCCTTTTATTTACAGTCATATGTTCATACCAGCTATTCCAAGTTTTAATACTTTAGTTTAATTAATTTGATATGAAAAATAATAAGAGAGATAAAGAAAAGCATAATTGTATGTTGTTGCCCAGAACATTCAGGAAGCAGACATAGCACAGTATTTTAAAAATTGATACTAATGGGAAAAATATTTAAGGCTGTATCAAGCATGTACATTGCCTTTGGAAAAAAAGAAAAAGGGAAAACTAAAAAGTAGCTCTGTTTTAAACATGCATGTTTTATATGTACAAGGTCTGGGTACTTCAGTATTGACGTTGTCAGAAGTCTCATGTTGGGAGATGATTTTTCAGTTCTGGGCTAGAAATCCGGGGCTGGGGCAAGGATTGTACCCGGAGCAGAGTCCTCAGAAATAAAAATATTTCCTGCCAGTTAGTCATGGCAGTAATATTTCTGTGGATGACAAGTCTGAGTGTGTCCCTGCCATTGTATTATGAGAGAGTCTCTAATAGTATGTTAAGTTTGTCTGAGATGCTTGTGATTATCTAATTCACATCCATTACTACCTGTGAAGTGGTAGGGCCAGACTCCAGTGTGGAGTGTGAGGGAAGAGGAGGAAGGAAACTGCTTCTTCAGCATCTCACCTCCACACTGCCCCTGCCCACACCCAGCCAGATTCACCTGGGGGTTCTCTCTTCCTCAACCTGTTGTTGTGGAAGAAAGAGTTAAGGGGATGCTGTCTGTCTTGGAACTAGAGCACCAGACAGCCGCATGTAAAGTGTCAGTTCTAAGCTTTTTCATCAACTTGTGGATTTCACAATTCAGTAAGGCTTGGTACAGCCAAAGACCAGAGTTAGGGGCATAATTAGTGCTAATTAATGTTGTACTATGCATATTCATTTCTATAGCTTGGGAGTGCAGAGCAACATTAGGCAAATAACTCAGGCAACTTAAGCCACTCTTCCTCACCTGCTTCCATTACTTCATTCTCAGTATCTTTCCTGTTACCTCTCGGAGTCTCTAGTTGAATCCAGTTGACCTTCCCTGTGCAAATACACAACTGTTTGTTAAACTGATCTATAGTGTTTTGAGTGAAAAGGTTTGTGATTAATTTCATTTTTAAAAGTTTATATTGGAAAAGAAAGCAAATGCATTGGGGTGACAGCAAAGGGATTGGGAACTGGCCACAATGGTTCTGTGTGCTGGTAAATGGGTAGCATAAAGACAAAGATTTTCTCTCAAGATTGCAGAGTACTTCTGAATTGCTCTCACACTCTTAGGCCGCTCTGCAGCTTCTGTGAGTTTTGTGCAGAAACTCAAATAATGTTATCTTTTCATCTCCCTCAACCAGTGGATATATTTGAAACATTCAGAGAAATGTAAGAATAGATTGGGGCGGGGGTTGTTTGTGTGTGGTTTTTTTTGTTTGGTTGTTGGTTTGTTATTTTTTTTTTTAAAGAGGGCAGTGTATTTTGTTCCATTCTGCTGTCACTGCAGGACAGCTAGATAAGGCTTTGATGCCTGCTCAGGAAAAGAGCAGCAAAGTCGGATTCCAAATGTGAACACACTGGAGATCTTACAGTGTGAGAACAGGGAATGCAGAACACATGTTACAGTTTCTGGTATGTTTGTTATTATTGGACAACTGCATACATGAAAAAACAGTATAGTGTGAAATAAACCAAACAATAACAAGTAGTAACAGTTTTGTCATTCAGTTTCCCTAACTGCTTCCTTTGTTTTGTTAGCAGGAAATCAGAAACCGAGAATCAACATGCCAACAAATGTATCCCGCAGAAAAATAGTGAGAAAACTGATTAAAAAATCTCAGACATATAACCCAAAGCCTTAAAGCTGATGTGCACTTGGATGTTTGAAACACTCCTGTCGATTCCACTTTCTTCTTTTGTAAGATATTTTTTACAGAGTTTTATACTGACATAGTTCTGTCTTTCAGAGCTACTTTTTATGCAATTTACGTTTTTATAAGGAAATGCATTTAATAAAAGAGCAAACCTAAGTTCGGTTCTTCTGCACTATTGTCTCTGCAATAATATTTTGAAAAGACTTGTTTATATTTCCATGTTTTTATGGGGGGAATGCCTTGGGAGAATATTTCAGCTGTTGCAAATCAAGTAAAATTTGAAAAATCAATTGTCTGTTATTATAACTAAGGAGAGTCCAACACTGAAAATCTACCATGGATTTTAAGGTGGTTTTTTTTTTTTTTTTTTTTTTGCATCCTCTGCTTGCCAAAGAAAAGGAACTTTCACAAGTGTGTTCAGAGTGTATTTATTGCCCTGCCATTTACATGCTTTGGCCTTATCATTTAAGTAGATTGTCATTTACAGTTAACATTCATAGCAAAAATTTTTGGAAGCCTTCATAACTGTAAAAGAAGTATAAATTTAAATGCAGCTCATCACACAGGAGAGATTTTGGAATAGGGATGCCTTGATAAACACTCTCACAAAGGCAATGAATAAGCTAGCTGAGTATTAAAATAAAAATGTAGCCATTACTTTTTCACAACATTTGAAATTTTTGCTAAGTTACTCCAGATCCTCATATGGCATTAATCAGCATAGATGTACTGATTTTAATGGAGCTATGCTGATTACATCTGCAGAGGATCTTGATATTTGTGATAATGCAGTGGCTGTTGAAGCAGAGCAGCAGAAGTTTCTGCAAATTTCATCTATAAAAGAGTAATCCCTCTTTTGAGGCACTTTTATATTTCTTATGGTAGGTTATGCCTATGGTGTTACTTTTGCACATTCTTTTATATTTTGTATTTTAGTCATGTCTGAATTTCAGTTAATTACACATACAATATTTTTTAAATACAAATTTGTAAGTAATGTTAATAAAATGATTTTTGTGAGGAAAAAGCACTTGTTCTGTCATTATCCTGAATGAGTTGTTTAGACCAATATGTGTAATGAAAGCTATAATTTGTTAATTAGGACTCTGTTAACAGAGTTTAGTTGTCTCTTCAATCATTTCCTTACATTGAGGTCTTTATTTGAGGAAAGCCAATAAATTGCATTCATGTTACTCATCCCCAGCAATTTTGTTGTTCAGCTGGCTCTCTTGAAAGATGGGTGGTTTAGCTTATTGTCTGCTTCTGGGTCTCCTGTTTGGTGTTGCACTATCTGAATAGCTTTTGTGTGGGTAACAAGCTATTTGTTTGAAACGATATTGGCTTTCAGTTAGAATAATTCAGATGTGTGCTTTAAACCTGTTTTGGAGAGGGAACATGATGGGCAAACTAGTCAAGATCTGGTTTTCTTACTGATGTTTATTCCACTGCCGGATTTTTGATTAAAGCAGTTGTCTGTGCTTGCCATTTTCTTTCTATTACTCAATTTCTGCTTCTTGGTTTCCAAACCCCTTTTTATTTTAATCATCTCTTGCTTAGTGCAGATGAATGAGGACAGCGTGGCAGACAAGTGCAGGTAACTAGTGACACAATTTTGAGTGCTTGTCCCATGCCGAACCTTTTGGTAACCAGCCTTCAAACAGAAAGGGGCCGGTATGAACTCCCTGGAGGAGCCATGACATGATACAGTGCACGTTGCCTATATCCCTTCCTCTTGGTTGTGAATTTTGGCTGTGCTGTTTAGAGAAGCAGCCCAGAGTGTCCTGTGAATATTTTTTCATACCTAATGCTTAGGGTTGCATTCATTTCATGTTCTGACTATGGCTTATAAAAACATCAGTCTGTTTAGGAAGTCAAAGTTCAATTTAAACACAGTTTATAACTGTAAAAGGTTGGTTTTCTTTTAACAGCAACACCACGGGGTATGTAACATATATTGTCTTTGGGATCATGTTTGAGAAATTGCTATTACTCATTATCTCTCTTTGTCTTTGACTTTCATAGGAGTATCTTTGGATGGAATACAAAAGTGGACCTAGGATTTAAAGGGAGCCCCAAATCTGAGAGCAACTCCACTCTGGTTCTTGATCTCAGAATTGGGTGCCTTCTCACACATCATAACATGCCATGAGTAATGCAATACCCTGATCATGTCTTGGAAAGGATCTAAAAATTTGGCACTTTTCTGCTCATGCCAGCTCAGGGGCTCAGCGAGAGCTGTCTTGACAGAGCAAGGTGCTGCAGTGACCACCCTGTGTAGTGCCTGCTCCACAGGCACTTTCTTTTCTTGCATAAAAATATAATTTAAAGTCTAAGGGCTTGCTGCTAAAGTATTCAGTGGAATATCACAGGCTTGGGTTTTAATTCCTTATCTACCTGGTATCATATAGAAATTTAATGTAAACCAGTATTTTCACAGGGTATCTTAGTGAGCAGGCTAGAGTAGAGTATTCTGGAGGAAATGGAGCAGGGAAAGGAAGTGGTCATGGAAGTTTTTTCCATTCCTTATTGAAGTGATTACATAAATTGTACCATATTTCCAGGTAAATGCCTTTTTTTTTTTTTTTTTTTTTTTTTTTTTTTTTTTTTTTTTTTCCTTTTTTTTTTTTTTCTGTAGCTACAAAGAATTTCAGCCATCACTGTGCTGCTCTGCTTTGTGTTCTTAGGTTACCCTAATACCCCTTCAGACTACTGTGACTGACTAATTGAAACACTTGTCATCTAAAACCTTTTATATGATTCATTACTTACTTCCTTTTTCAGTTTGCTGATGAAACAACACTGGCTCAAGGCTGGGCCAACTGTGTCTTGCCATGTTGAAAATTAATGCAGCCCATGCCATCCTGCAAATTAACTTTTATTATAGTAGCCGGTGTCCAGCATCTGGTATTGTGTGTCACAGTGCAAGTTTCTACTGCAGAGGAGGGAAGCAGTGATTATAATCAGTTGGGTTTGCATAGGCAAGCTGCCACTGAAACTCCTGACTTGTGATTTGCACAGGACAGTCATACCTGCCACTGAAAACTAGTTGCTGGAATAAGCAGATTTGAATAAACTGCATTGCAACATCCCTGCTCTTTAACTGTCATTGTGACCCATAATTCCAAATCACTTCTTAGTGATATCTTGTGAAGAACTGTATAAAAATTATAAAAATCAAAATCTGCACTAGTTCTTCGTCCTTGGTCTGTGACAGTACTCAAGGATTTACTTTGTAAATTATTTTTAGAGTGGAAGATTGGCTTTATATTTCAATGGAACTTTAAATGTCAAAAAGAGAAAAGAAAAAATCCATGTGGAAGCACAAAATATTTTTATTGATAAGCTACATAATGGCAAGCAGAATTTTACCCCATATCGTTTCAATTGTGATTTGCCTCAATAAAGGGCTTTCTCACAATTCCCTGCTTTAGTAGCAAACTGACAATGAGTTCAGCTTGTATGCCTGGAGTCAGATTTCTGATTACCAGAAGCATTCCTGTTGCTCTGTCACTTCTCATCAGTTGAGAAAGTAGAAAACATGGAACTTTTTTTTACAAAGAAGCATTTTTTAGAAACAATGGGCCACGTTAAAAAAAAAAAATCCCTAAACTTGTGTCTCAGATCAGAAGTGAGAGATTTTATCCTGAAGCTTGCAGCCAGCCATATGGCTGAGGGCACTCTTCTGACCCAGACAGGGAGAAGAATTCTGTTCTACTAGAGAAACGCAGTCCAGATGACTGGGTGAATCTGGAAGAACCACGCTGTAGATGGGCCAGAATTATTATGCATTTACATCAGTTTTATTGAAAGCAAAATCTGCCTCATCTTTCTAGTAAGATAAAGACTATCACTGGCAATAATAAACACAGAAATACATGCTTCTGTTGAAGTAAGCCTCATTTTTCAGTGTCGGGTGGTCCTGTACAGTAATGTCTGTCATCTGTTAAATTACTTAATTGCTGAGGAGAAGGGGTGTTAATCATAGAATATACAGCCTAATGAGCAGGAGTGATATTTAAAAAGTAATCTGTGTAAACAAGAATCATAAAAGCAATAGCCACTGGTGTGTAGTG
Source organism: Hirundo rustica (assembly GCF_015227805.2). Taxonomy (NCBI): domain Eukaryota; kingdom Metazoa; phylum Chordata; class Aves; order Passeriformes; family Hirundinidae; genus Hirundo; species Hirundo rustica. Next base: position 132,162,200 of record NC_053450.1, read on the forward strand.
TGCTGTGATACTCAAATAAATGCCCGAGAATGAGTGTTCCCAGCTCGTGTGTGAACTATTCATGAAAGATTGATAGTTCAGGCAAGTTAGAGACTAATCTAGGAAATGCTGAGCATTGTATTTATTATGTGGGAATAAAAGAAGCCACTTTTAATGAAGGTTCCCTTTGTACTGGTAGCGCTGACTGTAATTTCAGATGAATACGGACAAAACTGGTCTTCTTTCAGACAGATTGGATTAGGTGCCTAACTGCTGTTGCGTGAAAGGTTTTAAATGTAATTGCAACTCAAAGCACATCACATTGTCTGGCTTGGTGGGGCTGAACTTCAAGCTGGTGAGCATACAGGAATCTTAAGCCTTATTATTTTCCAAGACAGATCCTCATGAAAGGCCTTAATATATTAACTACAGGTAAAGACTTTACTATGTCTGCCAGCTGAATTACAGTGGTTTTGGTCAGTGAGCTTCTTGGAGGCACTTCTTGGGGAGTTTGCAGCAGCTTTTCTAAGATAGCATTGCCTGTTTACATTTTTTAAAGCTTAGAGAGAAATGCAGTAATAGAAGTCACTGTATCTAATAAATGCATGTGAACACTGTTGTCTATGAGATTTTTCTTTCCTGTGCATGGGAAGCAAGATAAAGAGGATTATACTATTAGATTATACTAATAAAAGCTATTTAAAGAGTCAAGAGAGAAGAGGCTGAAAAATATACCGCACAACCAAATCAGAAAGAAACTTCCCATCTGTCCTGGTTTAGGGCAAATTTGGGAGGAAACTTCTGAAGAGGTCCCTTTAGAAAGCAGATTCAAGCAGTCCCTCCCCCAAGTGGTTTGGGAAAAACTTATTTCTGGGCTAAAAAGATGAATGGGGTTACAATTCAGCATCATAAAATCACCCCAGGACACCATTATTACAGTAATTTTCAACAGGAAGAATCTTAATTTTTACTGATGTTGAAAAAGAACACTTTATAGAAATGCCTCCAGTAGAAAGCACAACTGGTAAGGCTTCCCCCCACCTCCACCCCCAAATCCCCCCTTTTTTTTTTTCTCTGAAAGTGGGAGGGAAGTCTAATGAGAGAAGCAGTGATGACAAATGGTGTTTACTGCTCTCTCATGAATCCAGGCTGCTGCACTGGAGCGCAAGGAGCCTGTACAATTTCCACTGTGCCCAGGGGGACTTCACCACGATTTCAACAAGAGTTTAGATTTGGAGTGAATCTGAATACTTCAATAACCTCCTTTTAAGTGCAGAAACATGAATTTGCACAGCATAGCATTCCCCTGCAGCAGCATGTGCATCTACTTTACCTGAGATCTACTTCACCAGTGTTCATCAGTGAGTGCAATGAAATAAAGGCTAAAAAAAAAGTTTCCAATCTTCATTTCAGTGCCCACAGAGGTGCTGGATGTGATTGCTTGATCTGGTGGGGTAACTAACTCATTACTTTACTCAATATGTCTTCAAATAGGATTAGAACTAAAACTGCTATGAAGCCTATTCTACAAAAGCACTGGAAAATATCTGTTTTAATATTAAAGGCATTTCCTTGATTAGGTTTTAGGATTTGTTCTTTCCACCTTTGTCAAGACTTCTTTTAAAATCTAAAACAATATTCAGATAATTAGAGAGCAGTTTATATTGGAGAAATTTAGTACGGTTTAAATTCATCAGATAGTTTGGATACTCTTCTTTCCAATATATTATACATTAGACTCCTAAGTGCCCCTTTGGTACCGGCAATTAAAATGAGTTCCTTAACTGGCTTCATAAGAGCAATTTTGCATCCTTCTAGTGTGAATTAACCTAAACGAAACTATACAATATGAATCCCATAAGTCTGTATAATCATAAAACTTTTTAAAGCCACAAACACTAAAAAGCAAATGGGTCACTGAAGTAGTGCTCACCTCATTTTTTTTTTCCAATTTTCTTTTATTTAATATGAGACTGAAAAAAATCACGGACTCTAATCTGCAGTAATGCAGATGGAAAGCTGCTCTTGAACTCCAGATATACAGTAAAGAAAAGCTCTTTGCAAAACTATTGCAATAGAGCTGGCAGAGAATTATCCAACTCTTTATTGCCTCATTTTTGTTCAGACATCTGCAGTTTTTCTATCCCAAACAGACAGAATTATGCCTTTAAATATGACAGTGAGCACTCAGTAGCATTTAAGTTTGAGGGTTTATTTTTTCTCAGTTTTGAGAAATCTGATTTCTCAAAATAGCTTTGTGATTTCATCTCATAAAGTGTTAGGGAGGAGTGTGCTGAGTCTCAGCTGCAGAGGGTGAGGCTCCAGATCTCAGAGCATCAAAATGCCCTCAAACTATTTATTGCTGAAACCCTCAGCTCTGTAAAAAAGCCACTGACAAACAGTTCAAATGGCTCCCTTCAGAGAAAAGAGGTAGGATATACCTTATGTACTTGAAAAAGATAAATCAGAGGAAAATAAAATAGTCCCAGCTCTTGCATGCTCCATCCTAATCACAAGAGATATTTTTGCAAGTTGTGCAGCAATAATCATTCCTTGGCTAAGGAATGCTGGGCTGGAATAAGGAGGGGAGGGCCTTTTTTTACTCACTGCACTTCCTTCTGCTTTGCCCTCTTGAACAGCTTCTGCCTGCACCATGTCCTTGAAAAAGCCAGGAACTACAGGACCTGAGCACGTTCTCTGTATTTATTAGCTAGATGGTCTGAGCTCCTTTCACTCCAGATTTCCATATGAGTGTGAGTGACTGTCTCAAGTGAAGAGAAACATAATGCTGGAAATGCAAATAAGTTTTCTGAGGACAGAAAAACTAAGAAACAGAAAACTAAGTTTTCACAGAAAAACTAAGGCTACAGTTGAGTCTATCCACCCTTCTGGGCACCCAGGGCACTTAGGTGCGTCACTTGGGATGGGGATGGGGAAGTGGCAATGGGGAGAGAAGGAGTGAGCACGGGGCTCCCACCACATGACCTGGCCTGCTGGGATGCTGAGGATGGTGACAGAACCCTCCTTCCCTGCCCCTTCCAGCGAATCCATCCCCCTGTCTATTTTGTACAGTATGCTCTGTGATAAAGCTGCATATTTTATTCCAAGGGCCAACGTTGATTTATATTCTTTGAGCATTACATTGTAAATTTGATGGTCATGTGGTCATATTGCAGCACTATCACACACTAGCTAATGTACAAAAAGCAAAAGAAATAAAAAATGTCAGCTGACTGGACTCTCAGGTGGGAGCATAGGGTATTAATAGAGTTTTGAAATGCATCACTGTACTCGGCAATATCCTAAAAGGTAGTGTTTATCATCAGACAACTGAAAACACAATAAAATAATGACAATTTTGTTTTCCAGCCAATGCAATAAATCTCAGCAGCAGTGAGAGCTCCATAAAACACACTAAAGCACGATTTTGAGATTTTTGGAAATGGTAGATGACTGTGACAGGTTTCTCTGTTTTATTGTTCTAAAGAAAAGCAGGTGTGAAGAGAAATTGCAATGCATGACTAAATCCATACGTAGCAGTCATATGGATTATTGGTACTGTTCAATCACTGTGGTTTGACAGTGTCTCTTTCAGACACTTGTACAGTCATGCTCTGAAACATAATTAGGACTCAGTCCTCCTGTGTGCTTATATTTATAAGTTTATATTTAGCAGTTAGTCAGTATTTGAGAAAAATGGTTATTTTCCTAATCAACAAGTATGGGACTCTGCCTTTACTCAGTGCATGACCTTATGGGATATGTTTGGGGTGTACAATGTCCCCTTTACTAGAAACGTAGATTTTGCAGTCTGTACTTTGGTCTCTTACACTTCAGTTTTAGTAATGAAGAAGAATGAAAAGGAGGTTGTTGGTGAAGGAACTGCACAATTCTCTATCTGCAGAGGGACTGTTTGTGTAACTGAAGGTGAAAACAGAAGGGATAAGGAAACAACGACTGCATTTGTAAAGGTTTGATTTGTGCGATTTTAATAAGTGTGTGGCTTTCCAACCCCTGTTGATATAGGGCCCAAGAATTTTCCAGGAGCTTTTAAAAATTGTCTAGGGCACCTTATCTCTGTCCTTGGACATTTATATCTATCTTTATTTATTAAGGTAAATAAAATCTGGCTCCACATCTCATTTTCAAAGCGGTTAAAGACCAGGTGGCTCACAGTTCATGCTAAATGTCCTGCTCAGAATCACACAACTTGGCAAGGGCCAGGATCTCACCATGCAGTGCTCAGCAGGTTGGATCACCAAGAAAAGGATATGCATAATTCTACCCATTAGGTGGGCAGTTGTATAGAATGGGGAAGCTGAAAAACAGGAAAATAAGTGAAAAGTGCACATGTAAATACCTGTCTTGGTGAATTGGCCAGAAATGAGTGGTCAGAAATGGTCAGAGGCTGAGCCAGATCCCAGTCTCTGCTGTCTTCTGCTTTTGAATGCAAATTTTGCAATATTAGGAATTGCCAACATTTAATTGATTTGAATAAAGAAAAAATATAAAAAATATTAGAAATATATAAATTCCATAAATGCTGCAGTATGACAAAGCGTCAAAATGTGAACCACTCCTGTTTTCAGATTTGCAAACCAGAAACCTATCTGACATTTTGTGCAATCAAAATCACACCCTTTTCCATTTAGCTTTGATTTCTTAACAAGAAAGCTCCCTCTTTCCATGGTTACTGGTACTATCTAGTTTCAGATAACAAATGAAAACTTGCTGTGCCAAAGTTGGCTGTGATTATAACATTCATTTTTTAACACAGTTATCATTTTTACATTTCTGTTTTATATGTTTTTGAGTTCTGAAGTGAATCATCCACAGAAAAAAATAAAACACTTTATATTAAACTGTCTCAGAATGCCAAGAAAAAAATCTACCGCACCCTGTGATTAATTCATTAATCCATCTTTCAAAACAAGCAATCTAATTAGCTTGCAAACAAGAACATGACGCACACGTGGCTCTTCAAACGGTGTTGACATATTGAATAGTTTGGATTTCGGCAATACGCAGCCTTTCACTTGCTACTTCCAGTTCCAGTAATACCCCAGACCAGAATACTTTTAATCTCAAAGCTTACTTGATGCATAGCATGGAATGAGCTTGTGGTCTGAGGCTGGGTCACAAAGAACAGATTCTTTGAAGAAAGTTGAAATTTCAAGTGCATCTAAGTGGCAGTCCTCAATTGAACAGAGCTGACTTAAAAAATATGCAGATGTTCAAAGATCTGAGTGCTATTGTTTGGCCTCTTCATGAGAACTAAAACTCAGCCGATGGCTCATGCCATAGAGATGTATTTGCACACATGAAAGAGAAGGAGAGTTGATGGAGGGAGACTGAAGGTTGCAAGGACAGATAGATCTGTCAGCTCAGTTAAGGGAGCGATACCACATCAAAAGGCTTTACAGTCCTGTGTGAAGTAAGGGTGGTGGTTTCAGGGGGGAAGGTGGGACTGAAGCTGAATTTCGTATGTGCCTCTCATCCAGTTAAAAGGCAAACTGAATAAAACCATTACCATTCTGTTCATAATGATAAAATTACCTTTACATATTTCTGAAAGATCAACCAGGATAAACAGGCTGATTTTAATACCTTATTTTTTGGTAGTGGTTATTTTTACTCTCTCTGTGCTAATGTTTGCTTCTGCTACTGTGTCACTAAATCTCAGAAATGGGACTGAGATGAGCATGTGGTAACCCTCGAGGTCTCTGCCATGGCACCCACAAGATCAGTCCTTACAGCTAATGGAGGTAACTGCTGCAGTGAATTAGTCCCTGTCATCATCCAACACAATTTCTCCTACTGACTTCTTGACTTTTTGCCAACATTTTTGGCGTAGACTGCAATATAACTGGATATAAAATTTTTTTTTATGTTCAACACAAAAGAGAGAATTAAGTTGCCAGATATGTTGCTCAAGATTTTGTTTATTTTGGAAATCTGTAAGGAACACAATCAGTTTCTAAGACTTAAATTCTCCCATTGAATACTGAAAAAAGAGGACAGCTATAATCCTACAGCAAAGACAAGGAAGATGAATGACCTAGCACATTTACCCATGGCTGAAAAGATGTCTTCTGTCACACCTAATATTTGGTTAGTGGCTGGGATGGGTGAGGAGTAATGTGGGAAGATACACATACACCTTATGTGTTGTGAAACGGTTCTTGCGTTGGTTCCCTGCGCCAGCTGCATCAGAAAGTTCTGACTGCAGATTATGGGAAAGGCCAGAGATCTGGGTTCATGTGGATCCAGTCATGCTAGGAAAACAGCAGGGAGGTTCACAAATGCATTGATGGTTGAGAATGACCAATAGATGAGTAAACCATGAACTGATGGAATTTCTCCTGCAGAAGCCACGCAGTAAGGAACTGGTTTGGAAGCAATCACAGCACTCAATATGTGTGAAATTCAGGCCTGGTAAGCAGTGCTGCTTGTTATAACCCCACATTTCGGTCCTTTGGGCAATCTCCAAGTTTCAAATATTTACTTATACTGCTGGTCTGGAACAAAAATAAAGGTGTGAATATCAAGTTTTAATGAAATATTGTTTTTATAAGATCAAATTGCCTCTCAAATGTATCATTTTTAGTAAAAGAAGTATGAGAGTAATCAAGTCAAACCAAAAAGTACTGAACATAAAGAAGTAAAATGCTTGGCTCCTTTCTGGCCTGCAAAATGTGTGGAGAAGTGTGTTCTCACTAAACAGCCAGTCTCATACAGACCAATATTTCCTAGCACAAAATTTGTTTCTTTTGTAATGCTTTGACAAATCCAAGTGAGAGATTCCCTATATACCCTGCACGTATATAATTTTCATATCAATGAGGAGTTTTGGAAGCCTAGTAGATGAAAAGTTAGTATGTTCATTTGACTGAGAAGTCACAAAGAAATACAGGCAAATTCCAGTCTTACATCTTTTGAAGAACTGCAAGGCCTGGGAGTCCTTCAGGGTGCTTCAATGCCCACTGTGAACATTTATCAGAGATGCTTAATCTGGAGAGGTGCCCTTTATCTGAGGCATTGGGGCTAAAGCTGAGTGGATAAGTGAACATAAAGAAAGTGTCTCCGTTTTTGCAGCTGCCCAGATCCCTGCAGAGCAGTATCATCCATCTCTGTGTTGCACTCCCAGGGCTTTCAGCCTGGAGATACCAGCCTGGTCTCAGCCTTGCATGAAAGCACCAAGGCTGCTGCTGCCCTGTATGACTTTAAAAGCGTTGTGAGGCTGCATTTTCGTGACACTGCACATGAGCTAGGAAATGAACAGGAAAACTGGGGACATGAGGGTACCCAGCAGATGGCTAAGCCTCAAGGCACGGTCTCCCAGTTCTACTCAGAGTACCCTGTGAACAAGGGAGGTCCTTTCATGATCCTTGTGCAGGGCAGGAAAGAGAAGTCATGTCCTGTGGTAAAGTTAGACATTTCACAAAGTTAATGAAAATTGCTTGCAAGTCGGATCATAGAGGACCTAACTGATTTGCCTAAAACAGAACAGAAGGACTGGGATAGCAGGCAAACTGCAGTTTGGGTAATTCTGGTACCTAATGCCAAGAAAACCAGCTCTCAAACAGGCAGCTGGTTTTAGCACTAATGCAGTCATGTACAGCCAGACCACAGCACAAGAAAGACAAGGCTGGGCCATCTTTTAGTTTGTTTAACCAAATGTTCTATATGTCAATGCAAATTTATTTTATATTTTGTTTTCTTCTTGCATACAGTTTTTCTGTTCCACATTAAGTATTTGGATTCTTTCTCTTGAAACACAAAGTTTTGACATCTAGTATAATGGAAAGTAAAGTTACAGCAGCATTATTCGACGCAGGCAGACACCAGTGGGATTCTTGTCATACATTGACTCATTTCTGTATCTCAAAACCGTTTCAAAAAATAAAAACTCACCAACTTCTAACAAGCTGCGTAAACAGCCATGTTATTTTCAAAAGTTAAATCTGATCAGCAGTTTTTCTTGTTGCAACAATACTGTTCTTTTTTACTTAGATGAACAACTTATTTGATGTTTTGTAAAAGACCTGGTCCCTAAAATTTGTCATTCAAAAGATAGATGTATAGAGCACAAATTGTATCAAGAAATGTAGGAGTGTACACAGGAATTCCCTTGTATTAATTTTTCTTATCACATAAAGTGGTTCTAGAAAGCTAAATGTGGGTAATAGGCTGTTTCTGCTAAGTCATAATCTTAGGACTAAGCATTTATTTTTTCAAACTCAGGTTTATTATCATGCTGTAGCGTGAAAGAAGCTATTGTATCCCACTTAGTTTACTACATAAAATACTGTCTAGTTAGAGGTATCTGGAAGAAACCTAGATGTTTCCTTCACTTTTAAAATCACATTTTCCTCTAAAGTTAAAACAGAAAGATTGAGTTACAGTGTGTTTGCAGTTAGCGTTTATTATGCCCTGCTGGTTTTTATGATGTTCCGTAAAAGTAACCCAGAAGCATCACACTTGTTCTTATTAGCCAAAAGTCTAACTCTCCAGCCTTTTTCGAGGCAATCCTGACATTCTTGGGAATGTCATAGAATTTGGGTTTAAAGCATTCTTAGCTAATTCAATATTTCCATTTGCTTCATCAGTTTTAATTTCAGGCATGCCCTGTTGCAACTAAATAGGATGATAGCATCCTTTCAGAAAATCGTACTAGCTTTGCTCCACTAGTTTGCTTCCCTAAAATGTTGCTTTGCACTCTTGTACCCCTTGTAATTCTCCAATCTCCTTTTTATCTGTAGCATTTGGCCCCAGATCTCATTGTACTGAACAGATAAATAAGTATCTATAAGGATATTCTAACTGAACTAATAGAAGACATTATTTCAAGCTGTAAAAAGGCCACATAAATGCTTAAGACAAAAAAGAAATATTTCTGGGTGAAGGGCCTTGTGACAGAGTGATATACAGAATCCTGTGGGAGTCTTGCCTTTCACTGTCACCATCAGATTTCTGCTCCCCAGGAAAAAGAATCTGGGAACATTTAGAAGCTGATTTAAATAGTTTCTAGAGAGATGACAAAAACTCATTATGGCCGTGGGCCAAGCAAGGGTTGGAGCCCTCTTGGTTGTTGCGGTTGTGGGAGTCTCCGTGTCCCAGCCTCCTGCCAGGAGCGGGGTGCCAATACCATGATGTATGCTTGTCTGGGTGCCAGCAGAAGCTTGGAAGTGTACAGGAAAGGTTCAGCGATGTTCAAAATCCTCACTATTAGCCGAAGATGATTCTCTAAAAGAAAAAATAAATTCAAGCATACTTATTCAGCATAGCATACTCATCACAGCTGAAATGCAGAAACCCATAACCTCCAATGGCATTCTTAAGGCCCCTAAATTGGGGAAGGTTAACTGAGAACAGCTAGCATCTATCACAGCTAACACTCCAGCTGGCCAGTAAAAAGCAGTCTTTAAGTGGGCCAGTGGGACACAATTCAGTCTTAGCAGAGTACTGGCCTGTCATTCTGGCAAGGAATCCCCCACCAGGCTCTTCCTTGCTGGGAAGTTTGTGCTAAATAATATTTTTCCTACTGTTTCAGCCATCAGCTCAACGGTTACAGGCCTTGCATAGATGTGAAGACCCAGGGTCAGTTCTTTCCTCTGCTAAGATATTATAAACCCACACATTCCTCTTAAACACTGGCCTCACAATACAGCCTATCTCTTCCAATCTTTCTTGTTGAAATTATTCAATAATTCAGTATTCATTGAAAGAGAAAGTTGTTATTAAACATAACTCTATTCCAATGGAATAGAAAAAAAATGGGGGAGCTGGATTCCAGAAACCCGCAGCAGGGAACATTTTGTATGAAAAAATTAAGTATTTGCCATCTGAATTTCTGCCTCTTCAAAAGAAAAGAAACCAGCTTTACAGTCAAATTCCAGCATCTGATTCATCTCTCATCTCCCATAGCCCTGTTGTGTGCAAGACTTTCTCATGTGTGTGTTCTAAGAATTCTAGTGTCTAGATGATTATGAGACGTGAAAGAATGACAACTTAGTATATCTCACCAGGGTGGTTATGAGAAAGATGTTTGTTTACTTCTGACCACATTTGAAAGATATTTATTCACTTAGGTCATTGGAAGAAAAAACGTGGGTGTCTGCAGAATTTAGAATTTTCTAGGTAAGCTGGAGGATCAAAATTTTGAATGCAGAAAGCTGTAGAGCAGAAATGAACAAAATATTTTGTATGTGCCCTTTAATTTTGCTCTTCACAATAATTTCCTGGGCTGGTTCTCCAGTTACTCCTCCAGAGCCAGTACTGTTACACCAGCATGCTCTGCTGGTGGGGTAGGTCCCAGCTGTTTCAGTTGTGCTTCAGTGTCAGCCTCGTTCCAACATTCTCAGGTTTTTATTCCATATTGCTAGTCAAATAAAATAATTCCTGAAATTGCCTGTGAAACAAAGTACAGTTACAGACCTAGGACAACATCACAGAAATTAAATGTTCACCATTCCAGATGAATTACTTCACCCTAAATATTTCACATGTATTTCTAAGTAACTGCATGTTCCCTCCAGAGAACTGACTTCATTTTTCAAATGAAATAAATCCCATAGGTTAAATAAATCAATCTGCTAAGCAATCCTAGTTTATCTGTTCTAACTGGGAATTGCATAATGCAGAGAAATAGCCAAAGAAGTAATTCAGCTAATCATTTCCCAGTGGAAAGGACACCTATGTTAACTTGAGGACTCCTCATCATGCTCTAAAGATCTGTTTTTATGGCAATATGTCCAGACCAATTGCTAGATCAATTCCATGGAAAGAAAAGTGTCATCTTGTGTTGTAATTTTAATTACCTTACATGGCCACAGGACCTTTAGGCTGAATTTCTGTCAGCTGTGAAAAGTGGGGGAGGTTTAAATGAATCAGTTCAGAAGACTAGGTTACATGGGTCCAGATGACTTTGTGGAGATAATTATTTTAACCGTTGAAAAAAAATGTATGTAAAAACAATCTTGATTTTGTGGGGTAAAAGAACCTGATTACATTTAAAATTCTGCTTTCTCAGTGATTTCTTATATTATCTTATATTATAGTACCTAAGTCTGAGCTGTACTCCCTGAACAATCAGGCAGAGAAATTATAAAATACATAAGAAAAGAATTCTGGCAAATGAAATAATGCTATGATAAGTTAATTCCCAAGTAAATCCATAAAGATAGCACAAATAATGTCCTCGATTTTTTTTTTTCTCAAATTACTTTTAAAAATAAAACTTAGTAAAATAGTATTTATTGATACAGAAATCAGGTCATGGATGAAACAGTGTTCTTACTGGAGTCAGAGGAAGAATATAATCTACCCAAACTGATTCTAGTGTTTCCCTTAAATTCTCACTGCTTCTAGAAAAGCTGATCATCTCACCTACCCAAGTAGGCTTCAGGAATCTTCTTGTAAACTAAATCAGTTGTCATGTTATAATGATTAACTGAACACATACAAACTGAACACTGAAATAAAATCTCCAGTGATGATTGATCTACAATAAAATACTGATCGTAGATCACTGTCAATCCTATTGACTGATAGTGGCTGTAAAATGTGTCAGCATTTTAGGCACACATTGATAGGCAAAAAGTGGTTCAGTGCTTATCTCAGAAGATGAGGAATGTCAGAAACTGAAATATCTTGCTAGACACTTTTTTGCACCTCCAAACCCTTCTCTGTTTTGCTCCATACCTCAAGCCCCACAAATTGCCAGAAAGAGAGTGTGTACAGGACTGTACCATGTCATTGCTCTGTGTATTATTATGGACTGTCCTGGAGGTGTGAAGGAAATAATCTTCTTTACGCTTTCTTCCTTGTTTTATACACGTTTATGCTATTATGTTTTTTACTCCAGTTGGGTCATCTGTTAAAGGTCAAGGGCAAAGAAATAGAAGAGGAATGACTTAAATTCTTAATTTGTGTCTGCCAACTGGACAGGCTTAAACAATTAATGAGAGTTAACCTGTAGATTCAAAGCTTTTGTGAAGTTTTCTCCTTCAAGAAAACTTTCACTCAGCCACTAATACACTTGTGCATGTAGAAAACCTTTCTCAACTATTCTTTTTTATAGGAAAAAGCTAGTTAGAGTAGAGCATCCTCATGTACACAAAGAGGACAGGGAAAAAAAAAAAAAGAAAAAAAAAGAAAAAAGGGGAAAAAAGGCTAAGAAAAATTCTGAAGATTCTGTTTCTACCAAAAACTTCCTCTAAATGAAGAGGAACTTTTTATTTGCTGGACAAGAAATGTCCTAGCACCCACTTCTAGCTCTGAATCTCAAGGAAATAAGTGGTAATCCACACCAAACCAAGCTGTTTAAATACTCAGCATTGTACCTCACCTGGAACCCCTAATACTATTTGCCAAATAGAAGTGTCATTAATTTCCTGTCGTTATTACTGCTGGGTAGGTACGAAACCACAGCCTCCAAGAGTCATAGCTGTGAGCTAGGGCAGCACATTTGTCCTGTAAGGAGTCTGGTCTCATGACTAAGCACAGCTACCTTCTGATGTCACTTTTACATTTGTTTCCACAGCCGTGCTGCCCTTCCATCCCACTTAATTTTCTTTTGGAATTCTTTTATAATGTCATCTTGATAGCCATTGCAAAAATACAAATACAAATTGTTGGATTTCACAGCTCAGGCTGGACTGTGAGGAGCCAGGTATTTTGCCTGAGTTCATGCTGAGTACTTTGATACACTGTGTTCCTTGAAGGAAAGCATTCTTCTGTACCAGCTGGAATTTTATTTTGACAAGATCAGACGGAACAATGAGTGTTTTCACTTTAGCAATTACATCCATGCAGATCCCAAGTAGTTTATTCTGTGTCTTTTCTCCCCTTTTGTTTGCACAGTGCCTCCCACAGCAGTGCCCTACTCTGGTGAGAGCTCCCAGGCACTCCAGAATCCTGGCAAACAAACCCAGTCATAGAAATGTTGAATATCAAATTAATTCCTATTTGGTAGCCCACAGCAATGCATTCTTGAGCAGTTCTTTTTTATACTTGCTGTGTCTGGGATCACTTTTCTACTTCATTTTTATAGGTCTTCCCAAAAAATGCTTCAAGCAAAGATGTGGAGAAGGTTCAATGTGTTGCTTTGTGATATCCTAATAGTTTAAGGAGTGAATTAGAAGAAAATAGTAATATGAAATCAAGGGCCTTTTCAAAAGAGAAAGAGCAGGTTAAAATACTTGTTTTCTTCTATAAAACTAAATAAACTTCATGGCAACTATTGAAGTAATAGAGAATAACTTAACATTTTACAGATTGTTTTTTACAGGAACACAAGGCATAGGAAAAAGAATATAGGAAAGTGCTTTGGTACAAGCCTGGTAGCTCTGCACCCGGTTTTGCTCTGGAGAGCACTCAAAGGAGCCAGAAAAGCAACACAGCGTGCCAAGATCAGCAAGAATTATTACTTGGAGAGTACATGCACTACCAGGAGCTGGTGACTGGGGGAGTTAGGGGAGGAATTTGTGTGTTTGGATGTGGGAAAGGCTGGCAGAGATAAGAGAAATACCAGCTCTGTTGTGGAATCCAAGAAAGCAAGGGAAACAGTTGGCAGAGGAGAGGAGAGAGTGGAGGTCACTATTGCAAAACTGACCCAGAGCTGACATTACTCACAGCAAGTTTAAAAGTGAAGATGATCAGATTTTAATGCATTTTCTCAGAGGAAATTTCAGAAGTTCATTTTTCTTTTTTTTTTTTTTTCCTTTTATTTTGAAAATATAAAAATGCTTTCTATGATGTGAACTATATTGCCTAGCTTCCTTTTAACTTTTTTTCTATGCTTATTCCAGTATCACATTTATATTGGATGATACATGTGAGTTATGTAGGAAGTTTAAAGCTAAAAAAAGGGTAGTTTATCTTTCAAAAATGACATTTTATCTTTCACAAGACCATTTCAATGGAAATTTTCTTCAGGTTTCTTAAAAATATTTAAACAAATAAAAGTTAAATAAAATCTAAACTGGGAGTTTTATATGAAGACTAGCCAGGTGATTGTCTAATACCACTGTCAAGTTAAAGAGACTGTGAATTATGTTAAATAGAGATAAATTATTTTCAGCACAAAATGAGGTTAAATGAGGCAGAAGTAAGCTATCAGGCAACCTCTGAATATTAGCAGGACACCTGCAGAGTTCAGACAGAAGCTGCTGGTGTATCTGCACCTGTCAGCAAGGCCTTGGCAGCAAACTCTCCTCTGGGCACCACTTACCTTTCAGATCCACAATCTGTTTCCATAACCCACGAGCAGGGAAAGCTACACCTCTGCTTTAGCACCTGGAAAATGGGAATTTCACCAGGGATCCAAGACTGGGATGACGAAAGCCCATGCTTAGCTTTATCCTTAAAAGAAAAAAAAGAAACAAACAAAGACTCTCCAACTCGCAGCTGTTGTGGCTAGTTCTGATCACAGTTTCATCCTTTTAGGACACTGACACAGTGTCCATGCCATATGCTCTCAGTTTGTAGGGTAAGTGGTGACCTACTGGATGCTTTACCCCCAAATTGCTGAGAACCCCTGCCCATGGGGTTGAGTTCTGATTCTTGCCTTCTGGACTAGAGGGTGAGGCATTATGGATCTTGGAAGAGCCCCAGCTCCCATATGTGTGAGCAGAACCTGCAGCATCACTCCTGGACTCGTTTACAAGGGTTTGTTGGAGCACAGGATAAATGTTGTTTCCTTGGATTTTTCAGTGCAGGATTGTGAGCGAGCACCAGTGATGCAGACAAATAGGAGTGAAAGGGCAAGAACCATGAAAAGAACAATTTCAGATGTTAATCTTGTTTTAGTAAAGGGGTTGTATCCTAGAAGGCAGACTTTCAAATGCACAGGAAGCGTGCAAAAAAACCCAAAAAACCCCCCAAAAAACCCAAACAAACAACCCCCCCCCAAAACCAAACAAAACAAAACAAAAAAACCACACAAAAAAACAAAAAACAAACACAAACAAACAAACAAACAAACAAAAAAAACAACAAAAAAACCCCACTGCAAATAAAATTACAAGCAATGCAAGGAAAATCTGTGAAGAAATGCACATCCAGACTTTTGAGTAAGAAAAAGTAGGACAACTTAAAAGCACTCAGATTTCTAAAAGGCTCTGAATTCCAACCCTTTTGTAAATTAAGGCTATTTATTGTGCAGCATATTTCAAAATCAGACAAAAATATTCTTTAACCTTAACTTGTTTGGATGTTGCAGCAAACTGAACAAAAGCTGAATTTATTAAGCAAATAATTTTACTTCTTAGTTATTGGTGAAATACGTATCTTCCCATATCCCTAAATGTTTCATCAAGATCAGATGGGGCTTATCATTAGTAATTTTAATTTGTTCTTGAAAGCACGGACTAGAGATTAAAAGATTGTTTCCTGTTGCATAAATTCAACCCTTAATAGCCTCCTGCTGGGGAATGGTAGGTCAATAATAGGTTGAGAAGCCTTAGTAGTTTCAAAATAAATTTTAAAATAACTTAATTAAGAGAGTGATATGACGTATTTGGCTGTAATAGCTGGGATCCAGAACATGGGTTATATTCTTTACTTGAGTTTTGAATGTCAAATGTAATGGTGTCATTGCTGCCCCCTCATGAAAAATCTTTCCCCTCAGGAAAATCTTTTAGGTTTTCGGAAAAGGGATCAAATTTGGAAGACAATCATCATTTAAACTGGCAATAAGGGAGGTGCCCCTTTCCAGAATAAAAAGTTCAGTGTTGGAGGGAAATACTCTGCTACAAAATGCAGCTCTCTTGGGGGCTGTGAGTGGTGAAGTTGCTCCCTTTGTGTCGGGAAGCAGCAGGAGAGAAAGAATTGGCAGTGTTGTTATGATGACTCATTATTTCTCCAGCTCTGGCTCCCCTCTGGCATCTCCTGGTCATTCTTCTCTCTCATGTGATTCTTCCCACAAAAAAACCTCGTAAATACATGTCAGAGGATCTATAGGCATAATGCCAGCACAGCTTTTTTTTTGGCAGCTGCTAGGAGTCTTCTCTGTTAACTGGGGCCTGTAAGGAACCACCAGTTCTTGCTAACAGGTGTGACAGAACTAGTCTGCACGAGCATTCTACTCCAGCATTTTATAGCCTGAACTACACCCTCAGTCCCACTAGGTACTTGGAAAAGATCCCTCTGATGACCTAACCTGCCTAGGTTTGTTTTGGCTGTTGAAATTCTCTCATAGGCATAGAGCAAAAGATTTGTGAGCAGAGAGCAACAGGTTCCCTGGCAAAAGGACTCTGAAAAGAAAAACAGCCTTTTGACCTTAAAGAAAATGAAATCTGGAGTAATTCTGTCATCTAAAAAAATCCACTGCAAAGGCTGGTCAGGAAGTTCCATTCACCTCCTCAGAGGCAGTTACAGCAGCTGGTGGCATTAAAGATCTGTTGAAGGACAAGCCTGGGAGGTACATAGAGAACGCAGAATAACATAACGCGATTTTCTACGTCATGGTGCAAGTGCATTAAAAATTTCAAAAATCTTTTGAGAAGATAAAAATATTTGTTCAAACCCGTTGATGTATCCTGGTATTTACTATCTGCGTCAGGAGCTGCCTTGGCAGATTTTCTGCACCTCACGGTTAGTCAACACCCGAAGGGAGTTGGAAGAAGGGAGTAACTTGTGCGTCAGGGGCTGATCGAGGGTTTGATCGCTGGGAGGAAATACAGAGCTGGCAATCTCACAGGGATGTTTTAGACTCTCTTCCCTGTGCCTGTGATGTTTATGTGCTTAAGCTTAGCAGTGATCAGCCAGCATCTGAAAATGCATCAATAAAATAGAACCTGTTCTTCCTCCCCGCCTCAAAACTTAACATTTCATTCTTCACATAGTATTGTCCGGGCCACAGGTCTGTGGGCTTTCTTTGCTTAGTGAATGACTGACAGTTCATGCTGTTTTCTCTACACATATATTTTACATGCAACTTCAGCTGTAGAAAATATACTATCTAGTGCAAACATAGAGGTTTATACTATTAATTTGAAAGATTGTCATATATAGATTTTCACCTGTACAACAGTGGGATAAAAAAATTTCAAGAATCCAAACAAACCATGGCAGAAAATCAAGTCCAAATGTTATCTAGAAGATCATCAAATGTTTTATTTTAAGTATAGGAAAGCAGAAAGAAAATTAAAATCTCCAAGCTTTTCCACTGGGTTCCTGTTATTCATGTGAGCAACTTTTTATAATATTAGTGATTTAAGTCTAAGACAGGGAAGATACATTAATGGCTTTTCTGCTTGTTGTCAAAGGAAAGTAATTTTAATAGGCCAAGCCTATACTATGCTTCTTTCTAGGCCCAGACTTTATCACAGAATCATATAATAGTTTGGGTTAGAAGGGACTTCTAAAGGTCATCTTGTCCAACTCTCCTCCAATGATCAGGGACATCTTCAATTAGATCAAGTTTCTCTGGACAGCTAGATCCACCTGACCTAAAACATTTTCAGGGATGAGGCATGCATTGCCTTTCTCTGGGCAATATGTTCCAGTGTCTCGTTATTCTCATTGTGAAAATCTTCTTCCTTAAAACTAGCTTAAATTTACCATATTTTAGCTTAAACCCACTCCCCGTTGTGTTATTGCAACAGGCCCTGCTAAAAGTCTTTCTCCAGCTCTCTTATAAGCCCCCCTTTAAGTACTGAAATGCTGCAGTAAGGTCTCTCCAGAACTTTCTCTTTTCCAGGCTGAACAACTCCAACTCCCTCAGTCTTTCCCTCTGACCACTTTCATGACCCTCCTCCAGACCCACTCCAACAGGTCCATGTCTTTCCTGCGGTGATGACCACAGAGCTGGACACAGTGCTTCACGTGGGGTCTCATCAGGAGAAAAAAGAGGGGTGGAATCCCCTCCCTTGACCCATTGCACTAAATTTAGAAGCATGTCATTCTGTTTTGCTTTTCTGGGGCATTTGTGTGGGTCTTGATGTTTACTGCTAACACTAGTTGGATATTATAAATGTGGTGTCACCGCCTGCTCAGTGATGCCGAACAGCTCTGGGACAAAACCTGAAAAGGCTACTGTTCTTGGAACCACAATCCTTGACCACTGTGCCAGATGTGCAAATAGAGATCACACAGTTAACCCAGTCTGTATTTGCATTTCACACTGCAGCTGGCTTGAGGGAGCAGAATCTGAAAATACTAAAGCCTCTCAAGCTGTTATCTTATCTGTGCTGGCACCAGTGTACAAATCTTTAGAAACAGTCTGTAGATAAGGATGTATCCTATGTTAAAGATGGAGAGGAGATTCACCTCGAGAGCAGCATTAAGCTACTGTTGGCTGTGTTCACTGTGCTGAGCCTGAGAATGACAAAGCACATAGTGCACAAGGATGTGCACTTTAACAGCCAATTGCCTACAAAACATGTAGGAGCTTTTTCCTGAACATCTTTTTTTGTTAAATATTAGATTGTTAGAATGACACTAAATTTTGCTTCCCATCAAGATCCAGTACTTGGCCTATTTACAATCCTGTGGGCTAGGGTCCGGCTTGGACTGTATTTGCATCCCAGCAAGGCAGGCTTCTGATGGAAATACAGATAGATTCTTGCATTTATACATCAAGTAGTTATCCAACATCCAAATACTTCCTTGGAATATTGCAGTGCTTAACTGTGGGACCTTGTTCTTCAGCTGTCAGTCTACAAACTTCATTCCACAGGAAATTTTATCTCAGGGATGTTTTCTCGGGAGCATTATTAGATGTTGTGATTTGTGGTAGATCTGGCAGTGCTGGATTAACAGTGGAATTAATGACCTTGAAGGTCTTTTCCAACCTAAATTATACTATGATTCTGGTAGGTCAGCCCAGATCTCTCCTCTGCCTTTTCAGCTTTTAAAAATGGTTATATATATTCCCTAGTGTAATAAATTCTGTAGCAATGGACACATATTATTTCATGAAATAAAAGGTAAATAAAGAAAAAATCCTATCTTTTCTAGTTTCTCACAATAGATAAGAGTATGGTAATTTTTATTCCATTTTATTCACAAATTACTGAAGAATTATTGTCTTTTACTCTTATTCACAAGAAATCGGAAGCACACAGAAAGGATAAGAGCACAGTTTGACTGATTTCCTGACCTGCCATCCTGGATCTGGTGACTTGAGGTTCTGGTGCTCTGTCCCTGGAGGTGATCTGAATGCATGCTGGTCATGCAGGTTCAGTGTGTAACACTTCTTGAATAATGGGCTGAGAAATGAGCCAGAGCTGGTTACATAAGCCTGGTCATATTTCATGCAGACAGCTGTCAGTCTCTGCACATTTTGCTGTTGTTTGTCATTTGTGTTTTCTGTCACCCAGATAAGACATCACCAAAAATAAACACCTGAAGAGAAAAAATGATGGCTCTGCAAAGATTTCTGTGGTTTTGCTCTCTGCAAAGATTGCTGTGTTTTTTCTTTCCATGTATATTTATTGTGTTATTCTTTCCCAAGGGCTAAAAGAAAATAGTAAAAACACATATTAACTCTCCCTTTAAACAATCTATAAGAAAAATATTGCTTGGTGCTCTTAGACCAAATACACATAGTCAGTTTTTAAGATAAAGGTTAAGTTTTGGCTTGAATACAGGGCTTTAAAATCCAGGATCTGTAACATTTATCCTGTGTCTTTTGAATAATATTTTCACTGCTTTAGCCATGGTCTTATATGTACAGGGAAAGGTGTTCAGAGAAATCAGGCTGCTCTATGTGGAGTTCATTGCTAAGAAAAATCATCTGGTTTTCTCAGACATCAACTGGCTGCAGACCTCTGAAGTCAGAGCTCTGTGACTGACCCTGTATTTATGTGGGTATCTAGGTCTAGATTTTGGAATGCATTTTTAGCAGACAAATGTGAAATGCAAAAATTGCTGCTGGCAAGAGGTAGAGATGAAAACATCTGAGTTTCATTAGCGTTATCAGTGAGATTTAACTGACCTTATTATTTAATGAAAAATCATGTCGTAAGGGACTGCCTAGGTCTTGTAGCAATGCAGATAGTGTGACACAGAAAATCTCTATCTGCAGGATAAGGCCAAGGATCATGGAAATGCAGGATTTCTTCTTTGCTGACTTCTCCCTGGCTGTCACCTGTCCATGAAAGAATATGAAGCAGAATTAGAAGCAAGCCAGAACTGCAATTTTTTTCTCTGTCCTGATTTGTCTTTGTTAATAATGGTGGCCAGTCACTGACCTGAAGCCATGCTGCATCTTTCCTGAGAATTACAGAGCTACTGCTCTGGATGTGGGTATTGGATCAATTCCTGCCAACAAGTCCTTGACAGGATTTCAGCCGCAGCAGCACTGCTGATGGCTCCCCTCAACCCAGTGTCTCAGGGAAGACCATAACCCTATACCTAACCACAGCCCAAATTCCCTCTCATTGTTTAATTACCTCATAACATCCTCCAGGAAGAGCTGAATGGTCCCAGAAGTACTATCATCCCTCTACTCCTTTCAGTGACACTGCAGCATGGTCGTTTTGTCAAGCCAGCTCCTTCAAGCATTACCGTAGGGATTATTATGCTGTGTACGGCTCTGAAAGTGAAGGACACTTGCCTTCCTCAGATAAAGAGCAAAATAAGGCTTGAGAAAAAGTGGCTCCTCCCTGACCATGAAATTTGAATGACATTGCTAGAAAAAGAATAGATGAAATAGCAAAATACTGTCAGTTTAGGACAGAAGTTCAAAAGAGGTGTGGATCATGAGCTCAGTGAGGTTTTGGAACAGCTGCCTAGAAAAAAAAAAGTCCTTATTTTAAGAAGGATTTTTGCCTTTTTTTAATAGAAGAGATTTTAAGATGTGGTTTACTGAGCAGTCACTTCCAGTCAGATGTGCTGTGTTGGGAGATCTCTCTTTCCTTCCAATCTCCACTTTTACATGGCCGTTTTCCAGGTGAAAGTTTACCTGGTGTTCCAATAAAGCTTTTGTTCATGTGCACAAATAGCACATTCTCCAGACAGCCAAGGCTGTCATGGACCTGATCACTGTATATTTGTCGTGCTGCTGCTCACTTCTTGCACAGCTTTATCCTCCCTTGGAGGAGCTCATATAAATATAAATCTGCTGAAAAGGCTTAACTGTTATTTTCTTGCAGCTCAGGTACCTCTTTTAACTGGGTCAAAGTAAACCCATTACCCTCTGTATTTGGTACATGGTAGGAATATTTTCCTACCAGAAGTCATAATTCTTTATTGTTTTCTAAAGGAAATACTGATTCACCTTACCTTGAGGTCGGTCTTATTTCTAACTGTGTAGGTGAACTGTGCAACACTTCTTGTACCTTTGATAGCAGCGTTTCAGGACCAAAAAGAAGATGCTCTGATGTGCAAAAACCACCCTTGGGACTTTCCCTAAGTTCAAGACACGCACAGCAGGGCTATAGGGGTGCCAGGCCATTTCTGATGTAGGACAGGCAAGGGCAATTTCTCCGAGCAGAATCAGAAACCCTCGCAGGCTCACCTCTGTCCAGACAATTCCCGATGGGCGTTGGTCTGTTTGCATATTGCCAACTCAAATCTAAGAGAGGTTCTCTGTGAAACATCTATTCCCATTTCAAAGTTGAGCAACCACAGGCAGAGGCAACCCATCAAACTGGCCTTGAATGGGCACTCTGTGGGAACTTGCTCATGCGACAAAGTTCAGCACTGGGAGGTGTGAAAGCAAATTTTATGTAGGAAAAGGCAGATGGTTGTCTTCTTCAGGGACTGCAACTGCAAATTCTACAACCTATTTTGCCAATGGTACTACTCAAACATATTTATAATTTTTAAGTTTGTTCTAAAATTCAACACAGGTCTTCTCTGTCTCTGCTTAAACTGAATTCTTGTCTTGCTCTACCCCCACAGGCAGAGAATCACCATATTTTCATATTGCTCAGTAATGTCCTTATTTAGATCTCTATTTCTATACCAAATTATATTTTTCTCTTTTTTTTTGTTTATATTTTCTAAATTTCAAATAATTTCTGCGGCTATTTAAATATAATTTCTTCTAGTGTTTATGGGTGCTAAAGCTAAGCTGCCTAAAGTGTAATTCTCTAGATCACAGTTTCTTCCACTTTAAAAGAAATTCTCTTGTTCTCTTTACAGTATTTTTCTTTCTTCAGTGTTCTGGGACTTTTTTTTTTTTTAAGTCGTAATTATTCAAGCACATACAGTTTGGCCAGTTCTATAAGAAATCAAGGATAAGTTCACCCTGTGCTTTCAGTCTTAATATATCCTTCCCACCTAAAGAGTCTTTAATCTTCTCTTTCTCCTCTCCTGATGTGGACTTTCCTCCACAGTGTTCCTCAACAGTTTAAATAACAATCACTATTAATATTTTTGTGAAAGTGAAACCTAATAGGGTCCAGGCAGTTTAATCCTTTTTCTGATGAATATTTTCTCTCCCTTTCTCACAAAAGATACATGGATGAAAATATAGCACATTATTTATTTTTTTATGCATTTAATCAACATTGGTTTTACTTGACACCCTTTTGCAGCTTTCTCTGAAATTAATTTCACCCCCTTCATGTGGTAATCAACTATAGATATTTATAGTTACTAGCACAGTTTTTCCCTTTTTATTTATCTTGGATTTTCTGGTTTTCCAGGTATTCCTTATCCAGTCCTTATCAATTCCCCACTATGGCATTTTCCTAGTTTTATTCCACAGCAGAATTATGTTGTGTCCTTGATATTGTTTCGTATAGGAATTATCATTTCTCCTGAAATATTTTTACTCTTTGGGATTTTTCTCCATAAGCACCTTGCCTCCCAATCTGCAGCCTGCTACATTGGCCCTTTGGAAGCAGAGTGCTAATAATCATCATCTGCTCAGATTCAGTCCTTTCTCTTAAAACCATGAACTCTACCAGGACAAGATCATTTTCACTCAGATTGTTTTTTGTGATTTTTTTAAAAATCCTGGTCAGACACGATAAAAACCAAGCTAACCAGGGAAAATTAGAGCCTCTGAATTCTACGACAGTGAGTTGTGCCTCAAGGAAGAGGAAATGTGCCTCAAGGAAGAGGAAATGTGCCAAGAATAACAACAGATGTTCCGTTTACAGCTGTCAACATTATAAAAGGGAACACAAAGCAAGTATGCTGACTATGTAGAGGAATAGTTATTATGAATCCCACTCTCAGAACAGTTGAGAAATGCAGGATACTTGTGCTAATGAAGCACAGTGAGTACAGCAGCAGCTGCTTTTTGGGCAACACCATCTCCTTGCAGAATTGACTTCCCTGTCCTGAATGAAAACCCAGTTCCCATGGCAAAGCCAGGCGGATGTCCCACTGAATAGTGCTCCATTCAGTCACCCTTTCTCTTCTTCTTCCAGTCCCCTTTTCTGTCCTTCACAGTTCTAGGAGGGGTTGCTAATTTTCCTGCTGACTATAAATGCACAGGGTGTTGGCAGTCCAGTTTGTTCCAGCCTGGGAAGAGGAATGGCCGGGCTGGAAGGGACCTTAAAGATAATCTAGTTCCAATCCCTGTCCAATGGCAGGGACACCTTTCACCAGACCAGGCTGCTCCAAGCAGTCCAACCTGGCCTTAAATGCTTCCAGGGATGGGATATCCACGACTTCTTTGGGCAACTTGTTCTGGTGCCTCACCACCCTCACATTAAAGCATTTCTTCTATAAATTTAATCTAAACCTACTCTCAGTGTGAGGTTATTTCCCGTTGCCCTGTCACTATCTACTCTAGTATAAGTAGCCTCCATCTTTCTTGTAGGGTCCTTTAAGGTACTGAAAGGCTGCAATTAGATCATCTTCACCAGATACCTTTTTTTCCTCTAATATGCACTCATCTCTTACTGCAAGAAACACCCTTCACTTGAATAAATTGAGTCACCCTCCATCGGGAATTGCAGAGATATAAGGAAAAACTACATTCAGAAAGTGTTGAAAGCAACAAATAGTTAGATTTGGAATAAACAGCAACAACTGTTTTGCATCTTTCTTCTTCCTGAGATGTCTCCTTTCTGATCTTCTCCTTCCCTTCTCACCATCATACCTTACTTGTTCCTCATGTAATCATTTCATGGCTGCAGGTAGCAGGGCAGTTCTCTGGTAACACAGCATGAACTCACTCCTATTCCAGTTTTTACACACTTCAATTGTGTGGTACCTGGGTACAGCCAGCAGCATTGAAAAACCACGCTGTTGCCCCAGAAGTTGTACGTAGATTAAAAAAAGCTTTAGATCTTGGACGAGGGTTTTTTTTTTTCTGGTTTCATTTGTAAATTTAAAATGTCACTTCTCCAGCACTGGCAACAGGACCAGGCACAGATGATCAGCAAATCAAAGAAAACTGCTGAAAAGCTGTGAGCTTCCTATCTGGTGAGGGCTGGCTGGCAAAGTCATGAGGTCCACAGCACTGAGGCAGACTCTCCTCCCCCTCCCATAGTCTGAAGTGCCTGAAAGCCTTGCATTTCTCTCTATTTTGTTTTACTGGCAATTGATATTGGATAATTTTACATCCTTAATGCAGCTACAAAAGGCGATAATTTAGCTTTTTTAGATCTTTTCTAGAAAGAAAGCAGGTAGATGGAAACATGCCATACTTTGTCAAGGCAGGGAGGTATTCACACATAATGTCCCAGGTTTTTTTAATAGCTGTGTAAGATAAGCAGACTGTCCCAGTGAAACCTCCATTGCCACAGTGCTTTTTAATCATGAATGCAACCCAGCTGTTTCTATTTGGTTGAATAAATTATTTGTATAGGCTTGTATGTGTGTATGCCTAAGATGTATTTACTGAAGTAGTTGCTGCTCTTATTTGTCCAGCTAAATATATTTTCTGTTTTGGCATAAGACATTATTTTATGCACATTACAGTCTCCAGCTTCAAACCTCATAGAATAAGCATCCTGACATTTAGGAGAAGAACAAGGATGTCTGTGAATAGAATATTGTCATAGACCTTAGAGAAAGTTCAAAATATTTGAAAGGAAAAGGGACATCTGATTTAAAATGGAAAGGTGGAAATCAGTTCTTTTTATATGTGATTAGCCTTAGGCAATAGATTCTGTGCATCTGCATTGCCTCTGCACTAGACTGTGGATCTTAACACTCAATGTTAGATGCCGGCTGAGTCTTGGGCATTGCTTACAATTCTCATGTACAGCAAAATTTTTGTACCGCAGAGATATGTGTGCATGAAGAAAAGTAACTTTCAGCCATGGTAAAGTGAACAATTTAAAACAAACAAACAAAACAAAACAAAACAAAACAAAACAAAACAAAACAAAACAAAAACAAACAAACAAACAAAACCCCAAAAACAAAACAAAACAAAACAAAACAAAACAAAACCACACCACCTTGGCAAAGAGCAGATAGAAATATGACACTAAAGTAAACTTTTTCCTGGCTGCTGTAGCTGCATAAACTCTAGTTTTATCCGGATGATAAGTTGAAGGCATTACTGGCATACAGATGGGTAACAGTGTGGCACAAGAGCAAAAAAATTAATAAAATTTGTCACGTTTCAAAATCAAAAATAATGCATTTTAAAATGAGGTGTCTGTCTGCTCCTAAAGGTCATCTTCTCAACGGTGCTTACAGCAGACTCCTGTCTCTCAAAGGACATTTGCATTGGTGGCATTTTCAGAACAACTTTGTGGGCAGAGGTTGACCAGCTTGTAGGCCATAATGTGATGGGCAAGCCTGCTCTTTTCCCCTGTCTGATATTCCCATCACAAAAGCATTGTTATTTCCAGGGTCAGTATTTGCAGAGAGCCTCTTACATTTTACAAAATTCCTTGCTTTTTCCCCTCTTCAAGGTGCTCCACGTGAATGTTTTTGGGGTTTTTTTCACATCCTCTCTCGAGTACTTTTGTTCTAGTTTTACAAATGCAAATTTTTGGCAATGATAATTGACACCTGAAAATATATTTTCCTTTGACTATATAACATCCATTGAACCTTGGGGAAAAATAAGTAAATAATCATGTATTTTAGCTGACCACACCAATTTGTGCAAAGCACAGATAACAAGGTTATCTATATGTGTGTTTGGCAGGACAAAGAATTTCTATTTTTGAAGCATGGGAGAAATGGGAAAACATGCTACTTCCTTCATTTTATGACTGTGTACCAGTCATCTGCCACTTCCTCCCCACCACCGTGCAAAGAGCAAAGAATTGAATTTAGGTCCTTCAAGGCCTAAAGAATTGACCCAGGATGCCTCATTCCTGCAGGTTATGGCTGAGGTCCCAGGAGACTGACTCAGTCATGTCAAGGGAAGGAAAAGTCAACCCAGAAAGCAGCTATTATTACTGTGTGTCAAAAAATGAAAAGCCTGACACATTAGTGTATGTAAAGGAGAATGTGAGATGACATCTCCTGTCTTCAGCACAGGTCCCTCACTCACTCACTTATGTGACAGCTTGTGATAGGAGAAAGTTGGCATCAGAGATATGAACTCAGCCCACAGAAACAGCAGACTTGAGACCTTGTGTCAAAAAGTTTCTTTACTTTAGAAGCAGGAGAGCCTAGACACCACGTTCGAGATTTATTTTGATCTTCTCATGTCTAGCTGATGATTGCCTTTACTTGCATGCTTCAGCAGTTAAATGATTCCGGAAGCTGTTCTTGATTAAAAGACATTACTTTAAAAAGATATTACTCTTTTTATTGAATCTTCATTTTGTAACCCCTTTTGAGTCAATCACAGAAGCGCAGTTTCTTTCTCCCAGCATTACACACAAAGGAAAAGAAGTTTTCCTCCTTTTTTTTAAATAGCAAACTGAGCAAACTGAGTAACTCACCCACCTAAAGTTTTATAACAAATCTGTCATTTTGCCTACTTAAACTGCAAGTTTTACCCAGTCTGCAGAATTCTTGAATATACTCACAGCAAAGTTGAGAAGTTCAAGTATTCACCTATCCAATAAATTCACCTTGACAGGAACAGTTACTGTGGGGTCTTTTTACTTCATGAGGAAGTAGTGCAGGCAGTCACGGTTTGTTTGTTTTACAGTGTATTGGTTTGGTCAGGATATTGGAGACTCTTCTGGCACTCCCATAGTCCTCCCCCATAGCAACATTTTCAGCTGCTGAAATTGTCCTCATACCCTTGAGACAGCCCCTTCTCCCTCCCTCCCTCCCTCATTTTTAGCTGACACCCACAGCCTGACCCAACCTCTGTGTTTCCAGCCTGAGGCAGCCTGGAAACAGCAGAGGAAGGAAAGGAGTAGATCAGGAAACCACTAAGCCAATTTTCCATTAACCAAACGAGCAGGGTTATGTAACATTTCTTTGAGGTAAGGAAAACTGAGGCATGAAAGTCTCTCGTAGCCTCCTGTAGGTCACTCATTAATTCACAGCTTACTGCACCTTTCACGCTGTCCAATACTGATTTTTGCTACCAGGGCTGCATTCAAGCTACGATATTGATATTGCTATTGCTATCTACAGCCTTGTTCCAGTAATATATCAAGAGACAGGCTTACATTTTTAAAATTAATTGTTCTACGTAAAGCCAGATGTCAATCTACAGCAGTATTGTTCTAAACAAATGTGATGGTGTTATTTTTCAGGAAAAGGAAAGTAAAAGCAGCATTGTCTTGTTTAAAAATAAAATGCATCCATTTCTTTTTGGAATTCATGCAGAATTTAAGAGTTGAACCTATGTTCACATGCAAATTAAATTTTCCTTACAAAGGCAATTTTTTCTGGACTTTAGAATAGGGTTGCACTTTTATTTTTTGCAGGTACCAAGAAAATAACAAAACAAAGACATCACTCCTCAAGTTAATTTTTGTCATGTTAGGAATTTTGCACCTTTGCAGATAAAAACAACAGGATTTTAGTGGGAAATTGATGCCAAAAGCCAAAATCTAAATAGAATTTATTTTTCAGGATGGACACAAAGGAGCTCTGTGGAGTGCCTAGACAGGTGAAAAGTTGCTTGGCACTTCCATTTCAGATAATGTATATATACAAATGCATGTGATTCATCTCCCTTTCCTAGAAAGATGAAATGACTAAGTAAATCCACAATGCTGGGTGAAAGGTTAAATTTTTTATTACTATGCCTCATATACAATTGTGTACAGCCTCATGGATAATCATCATCATTAAAAGAAAGTAATTTTAAGAAAATCTATATAAAATACTGTTTTTCTCTGCCTAACAAAACCTATTCTTCACTAGAATATCTGGAACAGTTTCTGTGAAAAACAGGTCAGTTTATTCTCTCGTTCTAAATAATACTGGTTAAAAACTAATCTGAAATATCTTTCCTACTGTCTCCTCCATGTCAGAAATATTTAACTGTGGGTTATACATCCTCTGGAGTTTAGCAGTTCATTCATTATAGAAACAACTCCAGGCTCTTGCATTTCTGAAAGCAAAAACTAATTTCTCTCTGTCAATCCAGGCACAAACCCCAGATTTTACCCTTTAGTTTTTGCACTTAGTGACAAAGTCAGACTAAGAAGTTCTTGAGCATTCTCTACCTTGGGTGCTCTCACTTCTTCCCAGGTGTTTTGTTCATGGTGTTGTACCACATGCTCCCTTCATCTGCACTGTTGCTCAGTGCTGGAAAACAAGATAGGAATTAGAACTTTTTTAAAAAATAAATAATACTATGAACTTAACCCAGATCAATCACCAATCTGTTTCCTAGGAGACCCCTGGCAAAATAAAACAAAACAAAACAAAAAAAACAAAAAACCAAAAACCAAACCAAACCAAACCAAACCAACAACGACAACAACAACAACAAACCACAAAACCCCCCCCAAAAAACCCCACAACAACAACAACAACAAAAACCAAAACACAAAGGCAGAATTAAAAAGGCCATATCCTACAGCAGAAGGGCCAGAATGAGGTGCTAATGTGGAAATAAATATTGAAAGTGATTGAGAAACTGAATGCCTGAGTGTTAGGTCATCTCTGGCAGAAGATAGAAGGGCACATCAGAGAATGGAGACAAAAGAAAATTATGTTTTTAAAAGTAGGGTCCCGGACTAATGCACTGGATTTATTAAATAGTATCATTTCTTCATCTTTAATGAATTCTTGGAACTATTATTGACACCTGATTTGTTAGAAGAATGCAGTCATTATACAGGAAGGTATACAGATCAAAGTGCAGCATTCTGAAAGTGATAGCATGATGCTATGTGTATCACAGGGGCTACAAATTATGGCTTAATTTCCATGGTAATCTTTTCAGTCAAACTTACAGTGTTCACAAAAGGGAAAATTCTTCCTCCCACCCCTTAGATCCAAGAATGATCATCCACTGTATAACAAGGTTCAGCGTTTCATAATAGTTTCACTATGTCAATTGACTTTGCCTGGTAATCTGTTTAGCTGTATATGTTCAGGAAATGTAGTAGGAGGTGTCTTGAGTTTGATTCAAGAGGCATAGCAAAGAGCGATGTCTGAACAGACTCACTAGGGAGGTGAAAAAAACTTTGTAGGGAGTGAGAGAAATCAGACCTCACATGTACTACAGAAGTGCTCAGCACATGCAATGAACTAAGCAGGAGATATTCTCCAAGAACAGCCTTGTGTCAGTCATTGTATTTTACCAGATGACTGATCAGCATAGCCCCAAGGCTTCTCTCTGCCTCCAATATGTGCTACTTGTGATTAGATATAGCGTCACTGAAATGGAGAGTAGCTGGGTTCTTACTCTCTTCCCTCTTACATCAAACACACTGGGAACCAAGGGAGTCAGAGATGTGTGACGCTATTAACTCTAATTCCCAGGCTTTCATACAGCTAGTCCACTATTGAACCTTTAGAACAAAATAGATTTTTTTCAAGTTCTGTCCCTAGGATTATTTTCTCAGCTGCTCTTCTGTCTCTCAAAGGAGTAGCAATTCCCAGCATAGATTGAAGCAGGAAAATATAGGTTTGAGAAGACACTTAAAGCTCTCTGCAGAGATCGCTGTCTGGATGGATATAGGAAATCCACTGGTTTTTTTTCTAGCTGCAGTCACTAAGTTTTCACACTGATGATGAATCAGTAGGAGCAACCAATAGGCATGGTAAAACTGGAGATTGTTCATCTGCCGATGAGCAGGAGTCAAAGGCTAAAAACTTTTACCGTGCTGGGAAGCACTTGGTCTGGCAGGCCTAGCTTGAGCTCTGCCTGAGGACATTGTTTTCTTTCAAAACCCATGAGTGCTCCTGTTTCTTCTGTTCCATTTCACATTTGTTGGGTGTCCCAAGTCACACAACTGCCATGAAGAATGTTTGTAATCAACCTCCTCCTGGAGCCTCTGAAAAAACGCCCAGGTAACACCCTCAATAAAGAGGGAGAGGGTGAGCAAGAGCAAGATCTCTGAAAGGAGAGAGAACTCACCATGATCTGCAAGGCAGGGAACAACTGCAAGACACTGAGATGCACAGGAGGATGCGGGTGTCTGGAGCTGAGGCACGGTAGGGCTGGTCTGGGAGCAAAGGAGGAATGGCACCTGGGCAGCCCATGCTCTGCAGGCAAAGGTATCTCACCCAGGGGAGTGCCCACATTCCCCGGGGAACCCAGCCTCTGGGTGACATCATTGGACACCATGGACAGCAGCTCTGCTGTGACATCCTGCTGTGCTCAAGAGGATGAATTCCGCTAGAGAATTGGGTTCTCAGGGTGAGAGACTCTCAGGGTCCCAGCTGATCTGCTGCTCACTTGGCTGGGCAAAGCACACCCTTTTGCCAGGGTCAGATCTTGAACCCCTTGTGCAGGAGATGCTGACTGAGCCATGAGAGAGCTTCTCAATAGAGTGGGAACCCACATACCATCCCTGTTTCTACCCAAGGGGGACCTAAACTCCACTTTTATTAGGGAATATGAGAAAATGTCTCAAAGTGAAAAAAGAGTGACATGCCATATTTAACTCTTCTGCCTGAGCTTTTTTTTTGAGCAACTTCAGATCTCACCCTCAGGAACATCAGCCTTGTGGACCACACCAGAGCTCTTTGTGGCACTCTGGGGACTGCTGGATATATATCACTTCCATCTTAGCAACTCCTTTGCTGGTGCCAAAGCAACAGACAAAATATTATTCTTGCACTTAGGTTTATACAACACCCGCACATACAGAGATCTATCTCATCTGTTTCAGTTACCCACAAAGATATAAAGGGAATTACAAAGTCTTTGGTTTTTACCTAGCATTACTAGGCGTGGAAATTGGCCTAGGATTACTAGGATTGACTCATCCATAGCTGAGGCATGTCAGAACAAAAGATTTTTTGAGGAAAGAAAGATATTTGCAACTGCTTCAACAGGAATATTCCATCAGCAGTATTTCCCTTCCAGCGTGAGCCCTGAGGACAGATTTCAGATGCAAACTTGACGCAGAGTACATCCTAAACTTCTGAGCACAAGAGTTTTATCATCCAGGAGACAGGGAAATTTCTGGGATGGACTCGTTGTTTTGCTCCCGGTATCAGAGAGACAGGTAAGAGTGCCTTTTTTCTCTCAATTCATGAAAGGCAGAGACAGAGATGTGAAATACAAGCCCACAAAAAATGGTAACCAGGATTGCTTTGGAATCACAAATCTGATAAAAATGTTCTCTTCTTTCCAAATAAAGTTCCCTGAAACACAATTAATTCTCAGTTTTAATAACTTAGAAGTATTGTGATATTAGCTTTGCTTTGACATAAAAGCACTGAAGCACTAAAAAGACTATAGAAGATTAGGTATTCTTTTTATAAGAAGAATATCTGTGCCAGTTCTCTGAATAATGTCTAGGAAGTTATCTTTTAAACGACTTTCTGGATCTTTCAGCTTTTTTTTACATTGTGTTAATGTGAGGAGACATATTTCTACAATTCAAAAAGACAGGGAAAATCCCCAATTTTCTTATAAAAGCAGATATTTTCTCAACAGTTACGAGTAACTAGGTGTTAATAGAAACATGTGAATATATATACACACATAGGTAATATATTTATATTTAAATATAATTAAAACAGAAAATTCTTTGAAATATACAGCCCAGATTGTTGGTACTGTCCATAATAAATAGAAATTTAAAGAGAAGGTGATGCTGATACTCCTGTATCAGCAGTCTTAGAAAGGGCACAATGACATAGCATTATGAAGGAATCTCCTCACATGTGCATGATGCTAAAAGATGCAGAAGCGAGAAAGGAAAGAGTTAAATGCGCAGTCTGTGTTTGAATCCTTCTGTTGTAATAATGATGAAAAAATAAAACCAGAGGACTATTACTATAAAATCTTTGCTGATGCAAATGACCACTTAGTAAAGGACTACTGCAGGACTTGCAGAAACCTTTGCCATATCAAGTGAGCAAAGGGTCAAAAGTTTCCAGGATTTGCTCTAATAAAAATTTTAAACTTGATGCTGGGCACAACCCTCACAATGGGTTAAAAACCTGGGCCTCTTACATGTTCTTTCCCCTGAGATTTGTCTAGACAAACCAACCACTTCCTTTTGTCAAGGATGTTCATACCACAACAGGAAAAGCCACAAGGCCTTGGTCATCTCCTCTAATGTAAAATGCTACAGCAAAAGAGGAGATGCAGTGGGGGAAAGATCGCCTGAAATTTATCCTGCCACGAGTTGAATACCAGTGCTGGAGTTTGCCTCTGGAAACCCAGCTATGGTGCCCTACACCATGCATGGCAATTAAGCCATCCCATCACTGCAGCTCTCTATCAGCCACAGTCCTTTCAAGATGCTGTGTCAAAAAAATCCCATGAGTGAACATTAAACCAACCTCTTCTATAGTGTATGCCCCAGAGAAATCCCAACAAAGTGACATGTTTTGTAATGTTTTCATCTATAAAAGGCAAAAATTTGGTTTATGGCTCCCTTCACCTTTCTCACCTTCCATCTCCTCTTTCCTTTATATTCAATTTACTATCTGTTCCTTTACGTGAAGAGATGGGGCCTCACTGTCTCTTTTTCCACACCCTGTCAAGAAAAAGGCTTTTTTTAGTATATAAGAGATTAATATCCATTGTTTGGTGTGCTGCTATTACCCTCTACTATCTATATCCCTTTAGTCAATGGGGACCAGTATAGGAGTTGCAGAAGTGAATAAGTCATAAAAGGTGCCAAGCATATCATGTAGCAAGGGTTGAGTGTGATAGTGAATAAGCAAGTCATGTTTTCTGTGAAAAGTGGTGTCATGAAACAACATTTCTGTTATGAGTGTTGTTAAGAGTGTTTCTGCACTCGTTGGCTCTCATAGAAAAACCTTTTTCCTCCCTGGGTCACAAGAAAATCCCATTTCACGCTCAGTGCCTCTCTAAAGGCTCTCAGCACAGCTGGCATCAAGGTGAAGCCTCTCCAAGGCTGCAGAGCCTGATACTGCTCCAGCTGCTCCTCTGCCTCTCCTCGGCTGTAGCATCCCCCGTACTCGAAAGAACCACTGATGTGGGAAAGGTGCTGGGGTTTATATGTTAGCTAGAACCTGCTGGTCTGATGTAACTGAGATTATAACCGAGCTTGGTGATTCCTATTGACTAGGAAACATGTTGCTAAATGGGGAAAAGACAGAGATTCAAAACCTCAGGTAACTTGCTAAAATAACCCAAACAGGAAACAAAAATCAACACCTTCGTCAACAGGGCCCAACAGGACAGGTCAGCCTTCAGACAGATTTCTACTTAGGCATTCTTCTCTAAGTACAGGGTCTGCACCTTTGACTAATTTGAAGTGCAGCCTCTGCAGATCTAAAGTGTCAGCTCTTGATCTGCTTCATGCTTCCTCTACAATTTCAGAGCTCGTGCTGCGTCTCTTCCCTTCCTCTGCCCCACTGACTCTTAACAGACTGCTGAACAATTCACATTTAATTAAAATTAAATCAATAAGGAAAACCAAGAATTAAAATCCATGAATGACCATTAAAGCTTCCTGATGCTGCTTTGGGCATATGACACTACAAAATAATATTATTACTTATCTTAATTGATGAAGAATTTACCATGCCAGTAAAATCATTGGGAAAGAAATTCAAATAAATGGGCTCCCCTCCCTTGAACAGGTGAGGGGCTGAAGTTATCTGGCTCACCATACAGATAGTTTTGCTGTTCATTCTAATCAACCTCCGTGTTTGTGCCAAGGTTGAATTATCAATCATGCTGCACACTTGTTTTGTGAACAGATTTAAAGGCCAAAGAGTTCAAAGGCAGTTGAGGTGCTTCATGAATAAATACAGCTCTAAGCATGGCATAGGACTCAGAATAACACCTCTTATGAGTCTCGCCTTCCAAAATATTAATTATTGTAGCTTTAGCTACAATTGCTGCAGCTTCCACAAATGTAAGTGTGATTGCAAAACCAACTTTGTGAGCACAGCAGGTCCTGCACAGGTCTTTGGAGCTTGTCCCTCCTCTGATCACTGTAATTAATAGCCAGTTTTGGGACTGACCATAGCTTTTGGTATAAGTGAAGAAAGGAACTTTTTTGGCAAATTTGCCCAAATTTTTGGGCAGCTTCTCCAGGGTCAGTGAGCTGAGTAAATACCAGCATTTGACATCTACATTGGAGTGACAGGTGAGAAGAATGGACACTTGTAGATGAACATGCTTTTTTGATTCACAGACAGAGTTGAACTGGTCTGATTTGTTGCCTTTTCTTCTGTACGTCTTTATAATCAGGACAGTGCTGCATGGAGAGAATAAATATTCTGATTATATTTTCTTCTGTTAATTAAAAATGAGAAACAGCAGTGTCACCTTCAGTTGCAGAGAATAAAAAGTGAATTGTTATTAAAACTAGGACCACTGCTTGTCACACTAACACACTACTTTGCATTATTTCCCACCTTCTCCCCAGAGTAGTTTGCTGGTTCCTTGTAGAAGTCCTTGCAACCATTAAGAATTTCAGCCTTTACAGGATTGGAAGCCAAGGAAGAAGCCTCACTGAAAGCCAAGGAGGCAGCAAGAACTGATGGACCTCTAAGGGGAAAACATGATGCTTTCGTGAAAGAAGTCAGAGAAAAAGAGTAGCTTTCATGTCAGGAGGTGTTAAGTGTTGGTATGCCAAGGTTTATAACAGAGCACATGAGTCCTGCCAACTCCGTGCTGTAATTACTCTCCGTGGCTGAGAACGAGAGATTGCTGAATCCAAAGATGTGTCAGAAGAGGCAACATGGGCCCACCATGGGCACCAGGTTGGCACTCTTACCCCATCAGTGCTTCTGGCGATAATGCAGGGACAGTGTCAAGCAAAGATCACTAACCAATGGGCAAAGCAGGCTTCAGGGCAGCCAGAGCTTGGGCTGGACAGTCAGAGCTACAAACGTCCCAGCACTCAGCACCTCCACGTCTGGCTGTGCCTCAGAGAGCGAAAGGAAATGTTGTCCCCTGCCTTACTCAACAGCAGACTGACGGGTCATTCAAGCAGGCAGAGTATATAAGATCCACACACAGAGAAATGGGTTTAATGGTTTTTAAGCCACTAGCACTCACTGTTGCTAAGTACTAACAAAGGCAAGAACTAAAGACAATTCAAACTGGACTTGAAATTCTAGAAACGATGGGATTTTTGTTTTTATAATACTCTAAAAACTTTGGAAATGCGGTTCATATCATGCTGTTCTTCTGAGCAGGTGAATGTAGGAGAGGGTAGAGGAGTTAAAAAAAAAAATATGTGGGCAGATGATTTCGTAATTATTTACGAGTGTTCCTCTACTTCCGCTCAGAAAGTAGCTAGTCCTCTCCAGAAATGAGGTAAGAAAACACACCGAATACTAAATTGTTCCAGTAGGTCAATTTTCTTGCTCTTAAGAATCCTCCACAACTGTACCCAGCTACAAATTTTCCCTCAAATCTTCTGTTTTCCACTTTGGTTTTTAACACCTAAAATTGCACTGAAAAGTAGACTGTGAAAATAGACTTCTAGTGGCTGTATCACCACCAGTTTTTTAATCAGGACAAAATAGCTTGAAAGCAAAATTTTTGCTTCCCTGCTGGGTAAGCTGCCACTTGTTTTGGATGGCCTTTTTTGCCCCCTTATTTGTTTGTTCTCTCATTTGTTCCTTTGTAGTTGTTTGTTTTTAAGCCTTCTAGTTCTTTAATTTTTGTGCCCCATCTACAGCTATAAAAATTCATATGGCGAGTTTTGACTTCAGAGGTATTTTTATAAATTTAATGCTCTCATGAGCATTTGGGCATCTCCACAGTCTGCCCAGCACAGTCACAGAAGCCCTAGACATTAAGAAGCAGAAGGAACTCTAGTTATCTTTGATTTTCACTGACCACTTTATGCATGACAGTGATTTTATTTTCTCTATGAACCTAGAATATCCATAATCTGAATTAATTTCAATTATATGAACAAGAACATCTGTATTATACAAATGGAATTCAGCCTGGCTGTTACCATGTGTATGCAGCAGCCATAAACACTTTGATGTATTGTGGTTATTTGTTTCCAAATATCTCCTTAAATTAACAATATAAAACACCGACAGTAATTTGATATAATTTTGAACAATGCTATTTGGAGGGTCCAAATGACCAGCCATCAAAACAGAGTGGGGTCAGAGGTTGCATTTTTTCAGTATCATAAGTCTACCAGAGGACATCATCAGCACATGGAGGGATAAGAAAAAAAGACACTGTTTTTTTACTGTAGATAACAATAGCAATAAGAACAACAATTATAGTACCAATAATACACAGATGTATATGCTTTTTCACTCCATTGTTCTCAAAATACTTCTACAAAGACAGGTGAGATAGTTTAACTCCAGTAAAAGGTAGAGAGAAGGAAATGCATAAGTGGTAATCAAATATCTTCTTTTCCCTGCCCAGTTAGGGTCACACTGTATCTCAAGTACAGTCTCTCACTTTACTTGGCTATCTGTTGCTTTTGTTTCTCCAGTTCCACAATATGTGTAACGTAAAAAAAAAAAAAAAAAAAAAAAAAAAAAGAAGTAGACAAATTTGCAGGTGCTTTAACCCCAAAGTCACATGAGGAAATGCCTTGCAGCAGAGCTGAGCTATATTAGCAAATTTACAACTGTAATATGGACAGCACTAGAGCTAACTAGGGCTAGACTAGTACTAACTAGCTAACTGATGCTGGATGTGCATATTATAAGCAAAGCTAGGATCAGTACTGTAGGCATTTGGCCTCCCTCCTCTTGTGGGGATTAATGGCTGTTTGTGTATCACAGTCTGCTCTTTCAAGGTCACCGTGCACCCTTGCTGACACTGCTGAGGACACAAATGGGTGGCAAGTTAATGGAAACAACCTTTCCTCTTTATCTTCTCTGATAGCAAATTCAAGGCAGTCTGACAGTTTCAGAGAAATGGAAACAGGTGCAAGGAGAGGACATACTTTGGACAAAATTCCTCATACACTAGTCTAAAAAGGGCATATACATGCCATGCTTTTGTTTAGTGAAAGCATTAATTTCCTGAAATGTGGACTGCAGGTTCTGGGGCAGACAGATTCTCCTCATCTCCCAGTACAGGTGAGGGAAGCTGGTCACACTGGTGGGGTATGCCATGGGTTGGACACGAGCCCTGCAGCGTTAGAACCACGGTCAACAGAAAATATGACTTTTCTGTCCATTTCTTTCCGAGGAGCTACAGATACCAGGCAGTCCTGGTACAGATTTAATATCTGGAAAAACAGTTGCAGCAGCATTTATTATTATTGGTGTTACAGCAGCACCTAGAGACCCATCCTGGGACTGGGATTCCTTCTTCCTGGCAATAGGCAAAGAAGGGCAGAAAGAGGGACCGTTCAATGAAGATGTTATTGTTTAAACAGAAAAGGCAGACAACAGCTGGAGGGGAAGTAGTTGAAGAGCAGCATGAGGGGTTTGTCTCTTCCAGCAGATAGCCTGGACCACACTTGGATTTGTTATCAACTAAGCACAGGGGGACACACAACCTCCTGGTTAGCTGGCTGCGTTGACACACAGTGTTTTAGCCTGCAGTTTAATATACAGGGTTATCTTTCGGCTTGACTTACCACCAAAGACATTGTTAGAAATTGAACAATATGAATTGTTTAATATCTATGCACCAAAACAAGAAGTTTCCAGTTTATTGGGATAATTCTGACATCGAAAGAGCTGCGGAGGAGGATATATGGAAGATAAATGTTAAGATACCAGTGTTTATGAAAATCAACTGGCCTTTTGGAGTGTTGTTCCAGAGAGCTGGAAATTAGATATTCTGCACTTTATCCAAGCTGCTGCAAGAACAGATCACTTTTTCTGCCCATTGCCTGAAATAAACAAATATTACCATAATGCTTAATTTTTGCCTAATCCATATTAGGCATATGGATAGAAAACCACAAAAAGGCTCACTTTCTAGTACTACAGCATTTTAATTTATGATAAAGACCATATTTTGTTTAACGTGTTTCTATTTTAGGATCCTAAAATCTCAAGTCTGGAAAGCTAATTACAAAATTAGAAGCATAATTAGAGACATCCATGAAAATATTTGCTTTATTTCCTTATGATCTTTCAATACATTCTTGAAAATTTTGTATTTCACCACTATAAATAAAGTTTTCTGTGTGTCCATAGAAAAGAGAAAAGAGGTCTTGGCATAGCGTTAATTAATTTTCAGTAGAAAGAATATTTTCCCAAGCATGACTTTATATGAGTTAGGAACCTAGTGGACCTAATGCAAAGTGAATATTTCCTGTGTCTTGCAATCAATGCTTTCAGGAATCATCATCTCTAGAGAAAAGTACTTTAAATTTTTTTTTTTTAAATATTTTCCTCTTTTATTTTTAGTTAATGCTGCCTTAAGGCCTCTTTAAGGCCTGTGTATGGATAAGAATGATACACAGCAAAGGACAAGCTTTGCTAGAAATAAATAATGCCAGGGATATTCTGTGTTTGTTTTCCTGTGACTTCCCCAAAGTAGTGTAAAATTAGATAAATATGTAGAGCTTTCTTTGATGTTGAGGAGTGAAGGATATCCTCTGCTCTGGGAGAGGAGGTCTTCACTACTCAGCCTCTTTGGTACATTCCCTTCAAATAGCTATATTAGCACAAATTCTCAAAATCTGCTTCCCAATTTTAGATTATTTCACTAGGAGAAGAAAGAAACCTGACGCTTTGTTATTTTTCATTTCCTAAATACAAAGATTCAGGTCCTAAACTTGGAGTGTCACCCTGAACACACACTAGAATAAGATGGCTGTATAAATTTACCACACAAGTTGTTCCCCAATCAAACAGCATTCCCAGGATATCCCATCAGCTATACTTAATTCTTAAATCCCTGAGAAAAGTCCTCTGCAAAGATAATAGGCTCAACTAGTCCACAAACTGGTTTTTAGAGGGTATATCCCACTTCTAAGCAATTTTCCTTCTGAGTAGTATGAGCTGGCTCTATCTAGAAAAATAAGAAGGACCTTCCAGGACCAAAGCAGGGGTGTTTGGAAGTTCTGCAGGGCTTTTTTCCCCGTGCCACTCTTCCTCATGCTGCACACAAGCTGTGGTCTGGAAGAGCCAGCTGCCCCCACCAGCACAGAAAGGTGGCTCCGAGGGCTGGGGGTCCAGAACCCACCCAGCCCCTCCAGCCACCTCCTCCCAGCCCACCACGGTGTGATGCCACTGCTCCTCACCCAGCTGAAGGCTTAGCTGAAGATGGTTTGGGTATGGCAAAGATCCCTCAGGCTCCAACAGCTCCCAGAGGAGGCTCGGGCAACTTCTGTGGTTTGCAGGATTTGGTGTAGAATGCTGTAGTGCAAGAGATGATGCGTTTGCTGCCCTCATGTGAGTGCCTCATCCTGTGATGTTCTTTGGCCAGAACCTGGCTTTTAGTTTTTTCTTTTGCTGTATGTATTTCAAATGTAAGCCTCTGTTTTCTTGGCTATTAACTGTTGTATCTTACACATTCAGAGAGTTTGGAAGAGCTTGCTAAGACACCATTCAGCATCTCTTCTCAGGCAACCCTCCGTTAGGACACAAAAGGAGGAGGGTGAGGCAATGTGCCTGTGTTTCTGTTGTGTGGGTGGGAGTTGTGGAGGAATCAGCAGGATCAGTCAAAGAATCAGCAGTGGTCAAAGACCATGAGCTCTCAGGTACAGAGATCACAGCCCCCTGTGCCATGGCACATGTAACTCACCCTCCTTGGGAGGCTGTTGCGTTTCATCTTCTTTTTCTGCCTGAGTCAGGATTAAATGCTCGAGGCAATATTTCTTGTTCGGACTCGGATGTTTATTAATTCTCATCTATATTACAGTTTCACAAGCTGTGAGTTCTACAGCACTTCTAGCTAACAAAGTAAAAAATGGAGCCATATCTATCTCTCTGCAAGGTCTTTTAAGGATAAACTGTCCAATTGAGAAATGACACCTAAATTATTTTTACTTTTAACCCAATAACCAACCACCTATGGCCCACAATGAAGTCTTTCCTATCCAATTACAAAACACTACCCAGACCCATGAAGAAGAAGGTGAAAAAGAAGGACTAGCCTACACCCTAAAGCCTCCATCCTGCTTTATATATATTACTATATTCTAAAACCTTAAGTCCTAAGTTTTCCACCATATGATATTACACACTTCTATTCAAACTACACACCCACAATCTCAGTTCTATCATTCAATTTTGGAAGCCTTCTCCACGGCCTCGGGTCAAATGCAGCGTTTTCTTGGGGATCAGTGCCTTCAGCACAGAAAATCTAAAATTCTCAGTACCCTGGGTTCCAACAGGAGACTTCCTCTGAAGCCCCAGTGTGCAGATCATAATCCTGTTTGTGTTAAACATAATTTTTAATAAACTCAGTACGGAGACTTCCATTAACTTCAAGATCTGAGTTCAGCTTTATAAGTGGGCACAATTCTTGAAATGTGATTTAGCCTGAGATACACAATCAGTCTGACTTTAAACAAGGTTCAAAGTGAAGCAGTATAAGCTAAACTTGTTGACACAAAATTAATAAATGTGAGGTTATTCTTTATTATTTCCTTTAAATTTGCTTGCCCTTCCTCTTTCAGCTGTCTGAGTTGTTTACTTATTTACATTTTGCTGACTTTCATGTTTAGTATTTAATACATTAAGTTACAGAGTGAATTAATTCTTCCTCTAGTAAATAGGACAAAGCATTGTGCAAGAGCATGCACTAACCAATGTTTGAAGCAGTCCTTAGACTTTGGTTTACCAGTACCTCTTTCCTATATTTTGGATTGCCGCAGGTATGTCCAAAGTTATCCAGGTCAGATATACAGGAGCATAATGATTAGCCTGAGGAAATTGTTCCTGCAAATTGGATGTTGTGCACATTGTTGGTCCCTTCACCAGGAAAATTTAAATGGAAAAAAATACAAAAAGCTTCATGTACCCACTTTATTTTTGGTTTTGTGTTGAATAAACTGAGCTGTGGAAATAATACATTAGAATATGAACATCCAGCGTTTTGACTTTACATAAACCAGGAACCTCTTAGTTGTGATTATCTCAGCTGTGAAACAATGAATAGGACTAGGAAACAAACCTCTTGAAGGTGGGAGTTTGGCACTTTTTTGGAATGGAGGGGTGATTGCAGAGAATGAGATGGGATCTGGATGACTGGTGAACACTATGCTGTCAGCAGCAGCTGGGTTTGCTGTTCTCTCTGCTCTCCTGCCTGTGGTTTAAGGGAAGGCACGTGTATCATTCTGATGAAGCTCACTGATAATAAAATACAAGATTGGTCCTCTGAAGAACTAAAGTTTGCTCAAGTTGCCAGTGCTTTCCTGGATGATTGATACCCTAAGGCAGGGAAGGAAGATTTGTGGGGTCCAGATGAGAATGTTAAAGACACAGCAGAAAGAGAGGGGGAGCTGGCTGCAGGTGAGCTCTCTGTACTGCCGGAAAATGATTGGCTCCAACCAAGAACTGAGCAAAATGAAACAAAGAAGCTGAGACACAGAAGAAAATACAAACTCTTTGGAGAATCCAAAATAAGGATAGGAATACTGGTCAGAAGTTTAAAGTGTTTGGAGTATTCCAAAAATTTGGGGGTGTTTATGAGAAAACTGATACCAGGTGGGACCCCTGCAAGGAAATGGGAAAGAAAACATTAGAACAATAGTAGGAACAAATTCAAAAGTAGTGGAAAATTAACTGTTTGATAAGGACTGCAGGAAAGCAGCTGAGATTGACATATAGCAATGTTTTAGCCTTCAGAATCAGAGTAGAACTCTGGATGCAAAACACTCTAAAGCCAGACGGAAACTCATGAGATCAGCAGTAAAAGGGGAAAGGCAATACTTCCATGGCTTGGGGAAAAAGATGAATTAAGTTAGGAAGATTAGTAAAATAAACACATTTTACAAGGGTATCGATGCATGGAAGAGAGGATATTAACCACGTCTATGTTTGATAAAGAACAAATAAGGAATCCTTTTCATTATAAAAAACTCAATTACAGAAGAGCAAGGAGAAATACTTTTATGTGTCCACTACAGGGAGATGTTTAATAGTGAATAAAAAGCTATCTCCCAGACACATGAGCTATTTATGGAAGGATTACATTTTGAAGTGATTGAAGAGGCAATCAGG
The DNA here is from genome assembly GCF_015227805.2 of Hirundo rustica. NCBI lineage: Eukaryota > Metazoa > Chordata > Aves > Passeriformes > Hirundinidae > Hirundo > Hirundo rustica. The sequence continues at coordinate 132,204,653 of NC_053450.1, forward strand.
AGCTCAGGAACAACAAAACACCAGGTGCTGGTAATGCCACCAAATTATCAGACATGGGAAAGAATATGACAATTCTTTTCCATGACTTAAAGGTATTAAAAATAATTCCAAGACAATGAAAGCAGGTAATGAGACTTCTGTTGGGAAAGAATAAAAGGGAAAAAAAAAAAAAAAATAGAAACAACTCCCTCATCTTATTGCTCTTTATGGCCAGTAGTATCCTCTTGTTGGTATTTTTTATCATCAGATCCCTTTTAGTGAGGCTGTATATGAAATATATGTTCTGAAAAAATATCTCCTACAAATTAGCTGTTTTCATTTTGCCATTACTGGAAACAAACAAACAAACAAATTAATATTATTTTAATGCTATATTTTTTACATATGAGATAAAATGGAGGCATGTAGTGCATTTATCAGAACGGTGTAACTAAGTTTGGAGTGAAAAACTAGAGTACAAATTGTGGAATTGCATCTGTCCCATTTTGGAGACTTAGGACAGTATACTAACACTGCTGCTGGAAAGAGTAGTACAGTCACAGCACAACTGCCAAAACATCCAGTTTTTGCAAACATAGGTGCTGCTTTGGCAATTCTGTGAAGGCAAAGCCAAAACTTGAAGAGCATTAAGAGAAAATTGAGACCAAAGTGCAACGAAGGCTGTTGCATTTTCTCAAATAAACAGGACAAGGAGAAATATGCCTTTAACAGGAAAGAAATTGCAAAAGTTGTGAGAGATGCAAAGATTCCCAAGCCTTTAATACTATGATTTTATGATAGATTTTTTTTTTTTTTAATTCAAACCATTATACAGCTTTAAATCATCACATTCATTAGACAGAATCAGAGGTCATAAGTATCTGAAAAAAAAGGTCCTTTGATGTAATTTCATTTAACCATATGTTGTGGGTTTTAGCCCAAGTGAAAAATAAGCACCATGCAGCCACTCACACCCTCTCTCCCTCCCCCTGATGGAATGGAATGGGGGGGAGATTTAAAGTAAAACTTGTATACTGTGATAAAAACAATAAATTAATTGCGAATAAAATAAAATACAGTAATAATGGTGATTTATAATAATGATAATAAAAAAAGAAGCAACGAGTGATGCACAATGCAATCTCTCACCACCCGCTGACCAATGCCAGACAGCCCTTCCTGATCCCAGATCAGCCACACCTCCAGGCAACTCCCCCAGTGTGTATACTGGGCATGACTCTCTGGAATGGAATATCCCTTTGATCAGCTCAGGTCACTTGTCCCAGCTATGCTCCCTCCCAGTTTGTTTTGCACACCTCCTCACTGGCAGAACATAAGACACACAAAAAACCCATCCTTGACTCAGAATAAACACAGGTTAGCGCAAACTGAAACATCAGTGTGCCATCAACACTATTCCCATTCCAAATCCAAAACACAGCATTGTAACAGCTGAGGAGAAGCTGACTCTATCCCAGCAGAAAGCCACATACCACAGCAAAATGCTACAAACCATCTATTTGTATGGAATGATACACTGTATTTTCAGCTAGGCGCTATGGCAAGAATAAACCAGTATTGAACCAGTACTCATTGGTCTTGCATTATTTTTTAAGTCAATGCAAAGATGTCCTTGTAAAATGTTCAAGTAGTATTAGAGATTGTCAGTTATTTAAAACCAGCCTTATAGCTAACTTTAAGGATTCTAAGTTTCCTATTTTTTCTTGTATTCATGGTGGTAACCCAGGATCCAAATGTTCAGGCACAACACAAGGTTAGCAGCTCTGATTTAACAGAATAATCAAATCAGTATTATTAGATGTGCAAATACATTTATTTTTCCAGGCTTTAGGACTGATCCCACAAGCTGTCACCAAAGATTATTATCCCACCTTTTCATTTTAATGTGAATACAGTACACACTGCATAAAATTATTAGCAGACACTGTGTGCTGGTACACTGAGCTCCCACCTGCACCTAAGAAAAGAACGATCATTCGGAGGTATTTATTATCTCCATCTTGGCTGAGAGTTCAGAGCAGCTTTCCATTAGAGGAAACAAGAGAAGACGACAACAGACACAGAGGACACGCTTTGATGAGAAACTGCCTAGGAAAAACAAAACAAAACAAAACAATCCCAAGAAGATGGAAACTATAATGGGTACCTACATACCTACATTTCCAACCAAAAAAAAAATACAACACAGTTTCTCAAAAAGAATGTAAAATTGGGTGTCATATGTCTTCTTCCTTCCTGAGGAACCAGTTGGGGTTTTTTTCCCAATATCCAGATGTGTGGGGAGGCAGTTTGATTCCTGACTCCACCCCTGTACCTCTGCAGGACTGAGCTCTGCCTGCTGCTGACCTGGCAAAGAAGGGACATCCATCCATTGCCTGCAGTGCCATCTCCTGCTCTTAGAGCACCTAAAGGCACTGAGGAGACCTCCTAATTTTTAATCTTTTTCTACTCCCTGGGGTGCTGGCTAAAGCAGGAGCTGGGTGGGCAGAAAAAAAAAAAAAAAAAAAAAAAAAAAGGATGGGACAATAACTATGTGTGAAAGTTATTCAGAACAGGCTGCAAAGCCAAATTTCAATTGCTGGAGTGAATTTACAGTTCTAACTTTCTAAGAAAATGTTTCCATCGAGGGACCAAGCCATAATTTATTCTAGGGCTGATGCTGGTATGATTTGCACTGAAAGGGAAGCCGGGACAAAGCACATAATGTGCCCTTCCTGTGCCAGAGAGGGAAATTTAATTCCCAGGATGCCACTTGTTCACACCAGGCAATTCCTGCAGGACCTTTCTTTCCCTCCAAAGAGCTGTTTTTCAGAGTATTTCCCTTTTGCCACATTTTTGTAATTTTTCATTACTATGCTGGAATTTTGTTTCTTCGCTTATCAGAGGCTGCCTTCATTGTTGCTTTTCTATTTTCTCAGATGATATAACTGCAAAATACAGAACACAACACATAGCAAAGAGTATCACACTGCTTTGCAACCTCAAAATAGGAAACAAAAAGATTAAGTCTCTTCTGTTAGAAAAGCTTGTTTCTTATGTTTTCTTTTCCCCCAAGTTTGTTACAGGTCGAGATCAGAGAAGTGTCATTTGTAAACCAAGGCTCAAAATACAGACAGTAGGATTTTAAGTTTTAGGGACAGGGAATAGGGGCACACTGAGCTGTGGTGTGCTAGAGGGGAATCTTGGGATTGCATTTAAGACTGAAGGGATGCATCTAGTCTGTTGTTTTCCTTGCATCAGGTTTGAACATGTTTCAAGCCATATTTCTGCCCTGTTGTGGTTAGATGTTACATTTCTGTTAGATTTCCTACATGAAAAAATTGGAGCTCCGTGTTTTTCCGTTGGCTTTGTAATTCTGGTCTGGCTGTTGCCTGGAGCCTTCTGTGATGAGAGAGAGAAAAAATTTATGAAGGCATTTGTAGGCATAGCTGGAAAAGCAGAGCTATCAAAGAAAGAATCAGAATGAGGAAGTGATGAAGTGGGAGGCAGGAAAAGTTATGAAAAAATGTAGTAAATATGGAAAAAGTGTGAAAAAAGGGTGAAATCCTTCTGCAGTTCAGAAATACTTTGAAATTACAGGTTGATCTCCTCATCATTCTGTTGCTGAAAATCAAAACTGCTGCAATATGGCCTGAGTGCTCTAAGCCTTGATAAGTTACAGCAAGGGCCTGGCCAGCAGCATCTGTGCAGCTTGTCCAGGGAAATACATTTCTGCTTTGTGGATAAAGAACTTCAAAACTCCTGGGTCTCCTGATAGTAAAAAAAAAAAAAAAAATTAAAGATTTTAAAATAGTGTATATTTAGTCAGTGAGAGAAAGCAGACCAGAACCTGATGGATTTGTTTTCTATATATGGAAACGTTTAGAACAGCAAACTGCAGTCATTCTATCCAGCATCTAAATAACTTCTGAAAAGAAAAGTCAGAGGGTAATCCAGTTGTCTAAAGGTTAAGGGAAAATGTGAAGTGTATTACCAAGAAAAGTGATCCAAACCTTTATTGGTAACAGAGTGGCTGGCAATTTCATAGCATTTAATAGGATCTATGGAAGAACTTTTTTTTTTTTTTTTTTTTTTTTTTTTTTTTTTTTTTTTAGAAGTACTGCCTTATTTGTAAGTAAGGTAAACTTTATTTTTCCTATTTCACATTTATTTTATTTATGTTTAGACATACCTCAAAAAGCAAAAAAATATACTTTTTGTATTGTAAAATAGAAGACAAGTAGATAGCAGAAAAAAAGAAATTTGGGGTGTGTGTGCATTTCCTAGTGGAAAACATATTTTTCAGTTAAAACACCCAGAAAGTAAGATTCTATTCATATTTTTAGCTACAAAATTGTACACTTCTAAGTAGTTCTTTCAAGCAATAAAGAAATCAAAACTGCCTGCAGAACACAGGCTGCACTTACAAAAATTACTGTTTTGCTGAAAAAGTAATTTCACATCAAAATCAGTTTTGAGAGAAAGCTTTTCATCAAAGAACCTACCATGCTGTTTGATACCTCACCTACTCCTTCAGTGTCCTCGTTGCTGCCATCCTCCTGCAAATCTTATCCACTGCCCCATGCTCAAGCTGTAGAAAACAGCTCTTCCACCAAACTATTTCCTAAGAGGGAATGGCATCTGGGGAAGGATGCTCCTAGAGGTTGTCTTCTGAAGCTGTGGATCCGCAGGATAAATTATTCTTTCAGTCCTTCCCTGTACAAGGATTGCAGGTGGTTGAGCATCTCACATTTTTCAATAGCTCTTCACCACTTTTTCAGCTGTTTAAGCACCAGCTGAAAACTGCAATGAGTCTCAGCCGTTCAGCACTTCTCCCATCACTGGTTATGAGGAGGATCCAGTCCTGGGCTTTGTCTTCTCCATCCTCCTGTCCTTTCACTCTGTTTTGGTCTTCTAGTGTCTGCATATTGTAGACAAAGGTCAATATAATGGTTTAAGCGCTGCTTTAAAATGTGTAAAATGATTACACAATGTATCTTTGACTAGAACAGTGATGGGGTTTGACATGGGGTACTCATGCTATATAACCCTAATGCTGGTGGGAGGGTGTGCTGGCAGGTGAGGTGCCTCACACTGCTGTGTGGCACATAGAGACTGCAGAGATCATAGCTGGGTCTATGTGTCCGTGTCTGACTTAACCTTTATCATCTTGCTGCTGGCACAGAGATTTACCACAGGATCACCAGCAAGCATTAATCACCCTATTGTGAGAAGAAATAGAAGAGGGGAAAAAAAAAAACCAAAAAAAAAAAAAAACCAAAAAAAAAAAAAAATCAAAAAGCAAGAAAAAAAGGCTAGATACATTCTTCCTCTCTGGAAGAACGGATTTCTTGCAATTATTTACAGAACATGAAAAATATCTCCAAGATTTATATCTATATATTAGCTTGAAAAATCCTTCAAGGTTTCTGGCAGTCACCTTGGAAAATGTTGTCAGAGCATTTCAGACATTACCTCTGAACGAGAGCTCTTTTAGCATCCCTTGCCACCAGTCAGGATGTTCAGGGTATCTGAGGAAGCTTGTTTATCTGAAACCCACTGCTTTCTTTTCAGTCCTCAGTGTTGGATAGCAATCACTTCTGGGTGATTTTACATCTGAAAGAAAGGATTGCTTTGGTCATCACGCAATGACTTCTGAATAATCAACCAGCAACACAAGCCAGACCACTGCAGTTTGTTCCTCAGACTCACCTCCATGAATGAGCAAGATTCCATTCTGCTCTTCACAGATGGTCTGTGGCAAGACAAGTTTGTCTGGAAACAGCAAGTGGATTGCTATGCTGAGGGTCTTAAAAAGGGACATGAATTAACAGAGCTGCCTTCAGAGGACTGACATGAGATGCTTGGCCACCCTTGTTAATACATTTGCAGAAATTAATGAAAAAAGCAGCCCTCAAAATAATAAAAAAGGATAAAACTCTTTCACACTAAACAGTTGATTTACTTGCTTGGGTACCTGTTTCTGGATGAGTACTAAATCTAATAGAAATACTCTGGATTTCATGCATTTATCCAAACTTGCGAAACCTTCCAGATATTGATCTTTCAGATGTATATATAACAGAGTGGAAAGAGTCTCTGGTCCCAGACAGTTAGAATTTATAAAGTTTTCTTAAATGATGAACAAATAAGATACATTACCAATGATGTGACTGTGCAATTTTTTAGTCATAAATCTACATATTCAATTTAAAGCAAGTTTCCATGGCTGGTCTTTCCTTCCTTAAGACCTTCCCATCATGGGTCTTAAAATGTTTAAAATTAATATTAAAACCAGACTCTGATGCACTGATTGCTGTGCCCTGAGCAAAGCCATATTTGAGCCTGAGATGGTTTAGTTATGTCAGGATATGGCTGAGGCTTGACACACGCAACTGTACCACTGCAAAAAAAAAAACACTTTAAAACTCATTTTGTCTTTCACAGAAAGTATAACCTAGATCTATTTTCTGGACAAACAGGGAGGATTCTCCTTGTAGGAACCTGGCTGTAATATGAAATGCAAGCAGAAACACAGTGACTATCATCCTTTATGTGTGATTTAGAAGCAATGAGGGTCCACACAGAAACTATCACTGGCTTGAAATGGTGCTTTAAGATGTTAGAGGTTCCAAGGGAAGATTTTTGCATGTTTCTAAAACAGATGGGAAAAGTTAGAAGGATAGGGTCTGAAAAGTCTTTTTGATCATGCTCTGCAAACACACAGGACTGTGAGCTGAGTTAAGGAGCGAAGGTCACTGGATAATGTAAGACCTTCTTGTAATGGCATTTTTCAACTAATTTTGTCATTATCTTTTCACAGAATTAATCTACATTTTTAGAGGTGAGTACAGAGAATTTAAAAGAGAAATGCTTCTTACAGTGCTTGCCAAAAAAATCAAATATTTGTTCATTCTGGATGGTAATTTTTGGTAATTGATGTCATTATCAATCTTCACTGCATGAGTATAGCTAAGTAGGAGCTATGGGCTTTATGTGTAACAAACAGAAGAGACAAACCCTCATGGAAAAGAACGGGGTTTATGTTTTACAATCAATTTATTAATAATCTATTTGTGCTGGGGAAGGAGGAGGTGAGACCATATACTAAGATGTTGCAAATCTGCTCATTTAAAAAAAACCCTGACCTTAAGAAGAAATAACATGTTATACCTAAAAACTCTGGCTCTAAACTTACCCCTGACTTTGAGTCTCACCCTGTCTGCTTGTGCAGCAGTGCTGTGGGCTCATTCATTTATTTCTTGGGCAGGTCAGTAAAGACAAGTGAGGAAAACAGTGGGATAAGCCAGTACTCAGCCTAAATGTGGGTACTAAAATGTGGTCAATAGTATTTTCCTCATGTCAGTAATTTTTGATAGAAGATGAAACTCAGTTCAATGACTAAATAGAAACTGCTTACAATCCACATAAGAAGTTCATTTTTGGATTTCAAAAATACAAGACAATCAAGGACTCTGTTGGATGTAGCTGAACTGATTAAGCCTGTTGGGCAACTATTTGCACTGGTTTTGGCTATGGTAGAGGTAATTTTCTTCACAGTAACTGTTTTGGGGCTATGTTTTGGATTTCTGCTGAATACAATGTTGGTAATTCAAGGATGCTTTTGTTATTGATTGTTGTTGTGCATTATTTGGGTTTATATTGTATTTCATTTTTATATTGGGTTTTGTAATGGTTTCTTCTGTACCCCCTTGTTCCCTTGGAAAATGTATCATCCTGAAATTTGTCCCTGCTCCTTTTCCCCACCCATTCTCCCACAATGGAATGTAATCCAGCTTTGTTCCACTCCCATCTTATCCCTGATTGGGTAGTGGCTTGTCCCTGCCTCTAGCCCCTTCCCCCTGGATAAAAGCCAGAAAACCACAGGGTGCTGCCTCTTGGCTTGGGGACAGGGACCGGGACTGGTCCTGGGGGGCAGGACCACAGGGGAAAGACTGAATAAAGCCCTGATTCCCCCTGAACCAAGTGCAGACTCTTTCCTTTTGCCATCAGCAGGCTCCTGCTCTCTCTAAAGGAAAAGGTTCACAGCTGCTCTGGGATCTTAAGGCCCTGAGGAAAAATCCTTCCAGCTGTGGTTTGTCTCTCAAGCTAGCCGAGGCAAAAACGGAGCTGGGGCTCCGAGAGAGAGAGAGACAGCAATTGCTGATCAGTGCTTAACAGAGTCAAGGCCTTTTCTGCTTCTCACACCACCCCACCAGACAGGAGGCTGGGGGTACACAAGGAGTTGGGAGGGGACACAACTAGGACAGCTGACCACAGGGGTATTCCAGACCATATGGCATCATGATCAGTATATATAAAGCCAGGGGGAAAGTTGTTCAGGAGTTCACTGCTCAGGCTAGGCATCAGTTAGTTGGTGGTGAGCAATTATTTTAATTTTCATCACTTGACTTTCTTGAGTTTTATTTATCTCTACTATTTTCCTTTTAATTACTGTTTTTATAATTGTAATTGTTGGTTTTGTTTATATATTTTTATTATTGTTATTGTTGTTATTATTATTAACTCCTCTCAACCCAGGAGTTTCCTCACTTTTCCCCTTCCAATTTTCTTGCCCTCATACAGCCTGGGGGAAGGCTGAACAAGCAGATGTCTGGTGCTTAGTTGCCAGCTGCAGTTAAACCATGATGCTCTTTCATGCCAAATACAATGCTACATTTTTTTTACTGCTGTCTTGAACAGTTTATGAAGCTTGTGTAATTCTTGCCAAACTGGTATCCCTACAGGATGTGCTCATACTGTGTCTTGCTACGGCTGTGACAACAGTGTTAGGACAGAGGGTGGAGGTACAAACAGCAAGCGACTACTAGGAGTAGTTTTATTCTCCTCTCAGTACTATGTGCCAAAAATATGTTCCAAGTTAGATTTTGTGGAATCCTAAGGCACACGAGACAGATGGAGATGCAACTGCATTCTTCTGTATTATCTTTGGTACACTTAAGCCTAATGGACAACTATTGAGTTTACTAGCTTGAAACATATACATCACATCTTTAAATTTTCCTGGTTTATATTAGTAAATGTTTTTGCAATTTTTTTTTTTCCTAAATAAACTCATGTTGCATTTGAGGGAAGCCCATCCCTGTGCAGCAAGTGTTTGGCAGTCTGAAACACTGCAAGTAATTTGACACAAATCCAGCTCCCTATTCAAAGTGTTATTAACCTTTCATGATAAGCTGTAATTCCTGCTGAGAATTCAGTGCATACTTAAAAGGAGCTTCTTATATAAAACCATCGCTTCAGTTGACCTCATAGATGAAGATCTTTGTGCAGAACCAGCAGAGGTTATGACTGATCACCAGTTTAAGTACTCTCATTTATTAAAGGACAGTGGAAAAAGTCCAAGAACTGCTTCAGCTGAAGTACCAAATTCCCTTAACAATAGTGTTTCACTGAAAATGGATCTGTTAAACTGCCTTGTCTCTATGAGGAAGAAAAGTAGGCTGTGGTTTTACCTTCAGGAATCTCAGACAGTATGCAAAAAGGAACCATGACATGCCAAAACAGGACGCAGAGGAGAGTGAGGTGGCTTGGAGACTCCACCTCCATCCCAGCTAATCGCTGCTTGGGAGTCCTGGAGCATGTGGATATTTTCTTTCTCCTTGCAGTAAATGCCTGGGGGTGGCTGGGGAGTCCTTGGTGCTCAGGAATGCAGTGCTGGGACTTTATGTCATGACTAGACAGAGAAACACATGTAAGCATGACTGCTACATGTAAACATGAGAAGAATTTATAATTAAGGACTAATCTGCAACCTGTATGATTTTCCCCTTCTCTGTTTTGGAGGTTTGGTGCTCAAGAAATTACAGCTCCAGCAGTACTGTCCTGTCTAGAATTAGGGGTGGTACATCAGAAAAGACTCAAAAAGGCCAGGTTCAAACAACAGCATCATAGATAAGCTAAGCTGTCTCACTGGAATCCTCCTTCAGAGTGTCCAGGGAAACTCAGGATATCCTTAATCTGCAAAAATGGGATGAAGAAATTAGAAGTGCTTGTAGGCTGCCAGGGTGACAGTACATAGCTCTTTTGTGTAGTCTGGACAACCATAATGACCAGGTTGCAGCCTTGAAACCAGGATCCATTGAAGATAATCAGAAAAATGAAAACATCAATGGCATTTTACTTTTCCATTAGGAAAACTATGCAGACAAGAAGAATATCCTGATATGCCATTCATCTGCAGCTTCTTAGTAGTAACAAGATTTTTCAGAACTAGATCTTTGAATCTAGGTGTTCCAGGGGAGACAAACAGATTCAATTGGGAGCAGGAAGTGTGAAACAAGCTGAGACTCATACATTGTCTCCACTTATCACCATGCTATATGTCTGTGATAATGAGTGACAAGTTCTGTGCCCAACGACACGGAAAACAAGAATAATTATAGCATTAATCACAGTGGTGTCAGTTCTCTGGAGAGTTGAAAGTTAGCTATGCGTTAGATTTTGTAGTTCACAGTGTAATTCAATTAATTTCTTTGGCTAAAAGTGTATTAAATTAATCCTTATTAATCTTCTATGAAAAGATATTAGAGTGAATCCGAAGGTAATGATAGCATTATTTCATCTCTGCACACAAATAAAGAGATTATATAAACAGACATCATGACATAAACATAAGGATAGAATAACTCTCTTACCAATATCACACCAGAGGTCATTTTATTAAACTTTTAGGTCTCCATCAGTGAGTAGCTGTGGTGGATTATTGACAATAAGAATGGAGGTATGTCCAGCCAGTGGATTAGAGGTTCCTAAACTAAAAGTAGAATGTGAGCTGTTGTGCTTACTAAGCAGTAAAATAACCCTTACATTAGTAATTTTGGACACTGAAATATCCTGAAAAAAAAAGAAACAGGTCCTATAACTTAATTGTAGCCCAACAAATAATTTCAGATTTTTAATTCTATTGTTTTTATTTGGAAATCACAGTTTATGAATACTGGCAGGACTGCGAAAGCACTTCTAGCACCTAGACAAGCTTTCCAGGACTGCCTTTCCTTCAGACTTTGAGAAAGTTGGCAGAATTTCTGTCAAGGTCATGAGATCTCAAACAACATTAGGGGTCAGAGACAGAGCCCAAAAAGAACTCTTGTCCACTCAGCATTCAGGTGTCAACTGAGATCAGTTGTTTAATGCTTCCTTATAAACATGAATAGATTATAAAACTGAAAGTGATTGCCTGAACCAACAAACTAACCCATCACTAATGGAAATGCTACTGACAGGACTTTGAAAAGGAGTGATGGATGAGAAAGAAAAATGAGAGGAAAAAAATTAAACTCTGAGGTGTTTTACTCAATTGTGTGTGATGTCTCTCTTGGGAAAAAAAGGGGCTTTGGAGATTAGTGGCTGTAACCCTCTCAAGCAAAAGAATCAAAGAGCAAAGGTCTTTACAAGGCAGTGAGTTGGCAGAGGACAGGGGATAATGTTGCTTTGGTAGATACTGCAGGATATCATAGGATTGTACTCACATGGCCTCTTTAGCCTATGGATTGGTCTAAGAGACAATTAAAGGTTGGTTTTCTTTAAAGAGAAAGATGAAATATTCTTTCATGTTTCAAGGAAAAAAATTTGTTTACTCTTCTTCAAAGCTTAATTTAATCATAAAATGCGGAAGGGATTTTTTTATTCCTAATTGGAATCCTTTATTTTAGGTAGATGTATTTAATTTTCAATTGAATTGAAAAGCCATTTTAAAGACAAATTGAAAAATTGCCTTTGCCTGTAATTTTCCCTCCTTTTGAAAATCCCTTTATATATTCAAATACAAAGACAAAAATGAAGCTACAGGCCTTGCTCTTAAAAGTGCATCTCTATCACTACTTTTTTGATGCATGAACATGATAAACTCTTTGATGTAGCTTTGGGAATGTTCTTGGATTCATGCAAACAAAATGGATATATCTTCAAAGCAGAAAATCTTCCAGCTCTTTTTGTCTATAACAGATAAGCAACCCTTAAAAAGAAAGAAAATGGCAGAATTTATACTTGAAAAAAAGGATAGAGTTTGAAGATATATTTTATTCTGTTTACTAGTTGGTGATACAGGCTCTACAATTATTTGTTTGTATGAAATAAAATGCTTTTAATCCAATGGTGTTTAGTTGCCAGGATATTTTTGTATGACCCTTATGTATATTTTAAAAATCAAATATGGTCTTTTCACTGGTCTATAAAAGTCCCCAGCTGCGGAGCATGCGAAGAGAGACATCCTGCAGTATGAACATGACAGAGCAACTCAGGATCTGCAGTTATGTCATCTGCTACTGATTTACTCTTGGACTATTTAGTAAATGAGTTCAGACCTATAAATACAAACACCAAGAGAACGTATGGCTGGACTCGCAATCTATATTAACACCCAACAATATCACTGATATCTCCAGACAGTGGAAAACCTCAGACAATACCCATTAAAATGCATCACACAAAATGAAGCAGTTGTGATTTTTGTTTCAACAGCTGGAACATATCGATCAGCCACGAAGCCATGGAAAACCAACTTCTAGGAAAAAAGAAACCAAAAAGGAGATTCCATTTTACTTCATAAGTTGCTCGAACAATTTTAAATAAAAATTTTGACAAAAAATTATACAAAAAGAAAAACTGAGGAGTATAAAACATTTTGAAATGGTATGCTTCAGTCTTTGTTGATCGAAGTATTGTTTAACTTTTTATTGCCCCTCTCAATGTCATTTGACCAGAAAGTAGGAGAATCCTGAGTATCTAACACTAATCCATGACTGTTTGTTTCAATCATACTTGGAAATAACTTAACTCAATGTTAAGATTCAGTAAAAGTCTCATTTATTCTCCAAGATTTCTAGCTATGGAATAAAGCTTGAAATTAAACAATTTCCCTTGAAAAAAGAATAAGGAGCTAGATTGAGCTTTCATTAGAAAGAGGGCGTCCAGCATTGATCAGTTTTTCTGGCAGCTGGGAAGGGATAAAACATCAAGGTATCATTAAGATGTTTGATGTAACATCCTTGAGTGACCTGTAGTGAGTTCTGATACAAGGAATTTTCTACTTAGGGCCAAGACATTGTCTTTCAACTTCCAAAAAGTAACCAGTGCTGGTACTCCTCTCTGAGTGCCAGGCTGGAGGCTCCCAGAGAAAGGGTTCACATGATTTTGCACTTCCTAGACATGATGTTCTTCTGTTGTCTTACTGTGTGGAACACACAGTGCAGAAAAGAAGGGGAAATCAAAACTGTTCTTAAAAAGTCATAATTGTCACAACAAAACAAGTCAGTTCAGAGGGACCTGCCAAAGTCCTTCTAAATCTGTGACAACTTTGTCATTTTGTCTGAGTTTTGTAGAGAAGTTCTAACTTGGTTTTGGTTGGAGATACATGGACTGTTGGAGATGACAAAAATTAATGTGGCCAATGAAAAATAAGTTTGTATAAGCCACTGGAAAGTGAGTTACGTTGTTTTCTACAACTGCCTCAAGCTGGAGACAAATGGTTGTCTTTCTTAAACACAACAATGAAACCAGGATGCTGGAAGCTGATTTACTATTCACCTACCATTGCCATAGCTGTAATTCAGAATTTTGGGTTTACTCTCAGAACCGCGCATGGTGCCCCAGGGCTGGCGGATCTTGCAAGTTTTCTGCTTTCCTGTGGATGCTTGTAAAGCTATTCTCAGCCTGCATATACTGAAGAGGGCAGGTCTGCTAAGAACCATGAAAAGGGGATAAATGTTTCTATCCTGCAAGAGTAAAGAGATATCCTAAGTGCTTGAAGAGGTTCTGATGTACTACAGCCTGGAAAAAATTGAGCTATTTTCTGTCCTGTTATTTAGACAATGGTAGAGTCCCTCCTAAAAAAAATGTGCAAACTTTTTCAGACCTTTTTGAGTTTTTCACCCATGTTGTGTAGCTGACATTCTAAACCTTGCTGGTGAACTTCCTCTGCTGATCCAGAAATGAAAGCTGCTAATTGCCTGGTTTGAAACAGATGCAGTTTCTTCTGGCTAATCCAACCAGACGTGTCATTGTAGATATCATTAACTATTTTTTTCATATCTGGCAAGGAAAGCGAGGGGCTGATAAATTATTATTCTCTTACCTGCTGACTACATTTGAATGAATAGGATTGCAAGCAGCTCTTGCAACAGCCTTAACAGAAAGCACTCTTACTCGGCACTAAAGACTTTTCCAAAAAGCATAGTAGAAATGTGTTAATGTCTTTTTACTCATCATCATAGTAGAAAACTGCTAAAAGTTCCCCAGATCCCACCAGTGATAGTACTTTTTGCTGCTAAGTGGAAAACAGAAACTGGCTGAAATCTTTGAGCCACATTGTTTTCTGATTTCTGCTCCTCTGTTTTTTTCAGCATTTTTCTCTGCCCTTCTGGTCTGGGAACATATGAGTTCAATAATCTGTCACTGCTGTCCTAGGAAAATGGGGTATTTTAGTACTTCCTGCATGCAGAGCCTTGCCTCCTGGGTTCAACCTCTGCAGACAACAGCCAAAGGCTATTAGCATTACTTTCTGTATTGTTACAGTGCCCAAAAATTCCAGGCAAGAATCAGGCCTGATTGTGATGGGCGTTGAACAAGCACAGCTGGAAAGTCCTGCTCTGAAGGATTCATGGACCTTTCAGCAGTAATCCTAATTATAATAATTTACAGACTTACACTAGCAGAACCTAGGGCAATTTAGCCTGTGAAATATATAAGTATGGTGTGGAGTAACTGAGGAAAATGGCACAAAGGCATATTCACATGAAAAACTTAATCCATGTGCCAAGGTTTAGGAGAATAATTTCCTCTACAGTCACTGGATGATGGGGAGGATACAAGAAGCAATTCAGAGCCCTGCCCTGAATCACAACCTGGAAAAGCTCTAGCTCCATATTCCCTGGGAAAAAAATAAAACCAAACCACTTCCAAGACAGACAGGAATGGTAGGTTTCATGTTTAGGCAGTTTTAACACCTCCAAACACAGAGCTTCACAAAAAAACTGACCCAGGCAATAAGTCTGATTTAAAGCATACCAACACTAAATAATTGAGAATTTGTGCAGTTTTATAAAATTTTAAATGCATTGTACAATTAAGTCACTTGGAATGAAAATGCTTGATATAATAATTGGAAGTTTTAATTTCTACCAAGTCATCTTTATCCATTTCTTCTTACATTATTACTATATTAAATACTGATTTTAACTTCATACCTAATGTTATGAGCATACAATCTCTCACATTTCAATGTTAATCTAAGTAAATTAAAGGAAGCATCTTAAACCTAACAAAAGAAATGCTGCTGTGTTCATACAGCAGTTTTAAAGCTTTTATTATTCACCTATATATATGCTGTTTGACTGTAAAAGCTAACCTAGGCTACATATGCAATATCTAGACATTTATATAAAATGTAAGATTTTTCTATACAAGAGAAAAATGTTGTATCATATTTTAGTATATTGGAAGTTTTACAATATCATAGTTTTTCACCACAATCTAGAATTACTAGGAGACAAAAATGAAAGGCCACAACAGATAATTCTGAAGGTCTGTAAAGCTCAATACCCTCTCTCCAACTGGGTCCCAAAACAAGTGACTGAAGGGGAGCACAGACACAAGAGAGCAAGCACATGACCATGCTGGATGTGCCAAGCACAGGGTCCCAAGGCTTAGAAGACCAGTGTGGTTTCTGCATATCCAGGAACTCTTAATGAGCTGATTTTCCTAAACTCATCACGTCTCCCATGGCCCTATGCAAACTTTTAGCTTCACAAGACCCTGCAGCCAGACCATTCATATCTCAAGCTTTCAAAAGTGTGTTTTGAATAGGTCTCCTTTTGGTGTCCTTTGATGTCCCCTGTTCTTTTACTGAGAAAGCCAGAAAATCAATAGTGCTGGATTCACTTTCTCCCTGTGCTCTCCGTGATTTTATGGTGTTTGAAATTTCTGGAATGCAGTAATTTTATTCTAAAGAAATTTCTGTGGAGCAGACTTCCAGTTCTCAGAAATTCAAAGAGCAGATTGTAATTAGCAATAATATCAGTCCCTTCAATAGAACATTCTCTAGTGGCTTTGCATATGAAGCCTATGTAGCATATGAAGACAAATTATTATCTACGTATCAAATTTTTATTATCTATGTTAGTGAACTGCAGGAAAGCACAGACACATGCACACGTGCAAAACAACAGACCTTTCATTTGCTTTCTGTGAGAGGAGACAAAAAACAGTGCTTGTCAGCGTCACATTGTTAAGAAGATTCCTAAATATGATGAAGGACTGTGAAGATTCCCATTAGCTGCAGACACAAAGGCCTTATATTTTATTTACCTATAAAAATTACATTATACCATGGAAAGCAGATTTGCAACTTTTTAGGATATTTTAGAGTCCAGACACTTAGTGTTATAAAAGAGCTGAATTGATTAAGTCCACCTCTAGTTCGAGAAAGTGATGCATGTTCTCATAGTTCACAAGCCATCCTTCAAAAAAACTCCGCCTTTCTGTCATCTCAGATTGTTTGCTATTACGAATCTCATGAAGTCTGAATATACTTTGGAAACATTTTCAAGGATTATTCTCCAAATCTCCCAAAATTATGGCAACTCCAAAGGCTTGCTGACATTTTTTAAGGTACTTAGTCGCACTGAGGTATCTATGTGATTCATCTGCAGTGTAA
Organism: Hirundo rustica; assembly: GCF_015227805.2. NCBI lineage: Eukaryota > Metazoa > Chordata > Aves > Passeriformes > Hirundinidae > Hirundo > Hirundo rustica. The sequence continues at coordinate 132,221,307 of NC_053450.1, forward strand.
AGCAGGTAGGACAATTGAAGACAGAAATATTTGATTTGATTGTTGCTGTTGTTGGATTGTTGCTCCATACAATGTGGAAACTAAAGGCATTATGGAAAATATCAGGGCAGGACAATTGGGGATTATTTTGTAATTTATGATGCATGGAGTCACAATGGAAAATTCATTCTTTCATACTTGATAGGGATACCATCTGTTATCAACAAGACATCAGATAAGATTGCATCATTATTTCCTCTCGTGTCAATGTTATGTGTTTCAAGTACCATGATTTTGCGTTTTTTAAAAATAATTTAGAAATCTGGAATATTATGAATAAGCAGAAAATTTCTGCTGAGGAGTGCCTGAAGACCTTCACCAGATAAAGATGCTCAGATTTTGGATAACCTGTCAGGTAACAATAGCTGGGCTGCTGATATCTGGACCTGGAGACAGAGGCCAGGAGCCAGACCTGGAGCTGAGGTGTTTGTACAAGAGAGGCAGCTGGCTTTCCTTGGCTCCTAAGGAGCCCCATGGGGCTCTGGGACAGCCTCAAGAGACTGAAGTATTTGCAAAGTTATAGGCAGGAAGGCTTTGTCTCATTTTTTCAGAAGTCTGTGGTGTATTGTTAGCTATTATTACTATTGATAGCAATTTGTGCTATATCCAGCACATTTATTATGCTTAACATTAACAACAGATGCTGTAGGATGATAATAGTAATGTAAAAGGAAAAATAAAGCAACAAGTTAAACAACTGTGAAATTGTTCATTGCCTCTTCAATACACCATTAATCACACAGCTCACTGATGGATATTGGCTGCAAACCAATGTGACAGATGGTGAATAAAAATCAATGTCTTTTAAAAACCACCCACAGCAATATATTTCAGTTTTACATTTGGGGCCTGCATTTCTTCTCCTAGCCATGAGGTAACACAGTATAAATACACATCTCTGGAAATAACTGCAATGAAAGGAGGTCCAAATAATTTTTAAGACAAAATATAGGGACATTGCTTAGAAATAAGAAAACTTATTTTGGAATTTATTTTCCAATGCATTATGGAATTTATGTTACCTGATAATACTAATATAAAATGTAATTGATTATGTATTTAAAAGTCAAATGTAAGGAAAGAATTGTCATTTAGAGACTGATCTCCAGGTGACAAAAGACTCGTATTTGATTTTTTTTAATAGAGATTGCATAAAGGAAGACTAATTCTTTTACCCTGTACCGACTCTTCACTACCATACTTGTTCTGCAATCCTTGTGTTATGGCTTCTTCTATTGTCAAGACCACAGCTGACATAAAAGTCAACTGGACTAATCTTCTCCTCTTTCAGTAATTTTCAAAGTTTACTAATTTAGTAGCATTATAAAACATTCTATAGTTGAGGTGTGGATACTTTTAGAATTTTCATGTACTTAGGTGTGCAGATACTGTATTTGTTTTTAAAAGAATAAAATATAAATCATTGATTTATCCTCAACCCAATCTACTTGGGAATCCAAGAATACCTTTAAATACCTTTGGGTAAAAAGTAAACAAATTTCAAAACTTCAAATGTTTTGTTTACATATTTGAAAAAAAAGTTCTGATTTCCATTTCTAATTGAGTTTTTCAGACTTCTAGGCTGGACAAAAACATTGCCCTATGTCATGTTGTCAGGCATAGACAACAAGAAAATACCCATAAAAAAATTCCCACTGATGAAAGTCACTGATTTACACCTAGTTTGCTCCTTTCCATCTTGTTATTTCTCTCTGTGATATCTGACACATTTGCTTTCAAATACTGAACTCCTTTAAGCATGTCCCTTATCTAATTTTCAGAGCATCTGTCTCTTTTCAAAGATATACTCATCTAATATTTCACTTCTGGTGCTTACTTAGATTAAATACAAAATGTGAGTGCGGTGACTCCTGTCAGTGCCCTGGTTCCAGCCAAGGCTGGGTTAAAATTAACCCTGTCCTGGTCAGAACCAGGATACAAAGAAAAACATTTTGCTAGAAAAATAATGATTCTGAATTCCACCAGGATGAAAAATGATGGATGCAGGATTCTACCACATCTCTCAGCTTTTAATCACCTGTGCAGAAAGCAGATAACCAATAACATCTCTTCAGGTGGCTTACATGATATAGATGTGCAGGCTGCAGCAGAAAGTTACACAGAAAATGTGTCATTATTGTGAGAACTGAAAAAGCAGAGGATTTTCACAGCATTGCGGTAAGGTTACATAGTTGGAGGTTTGAAACAGAGTTGAATTTTAGGCCTTGAAATATTTGGAGCATAGAAAGTTTCTGAGCTGCAAAGAATATAAAACAAGCAATGATAGTATGTTGCAAGGTATACACGTAGGTTTTATCGATTGGCTTAAGTAGATGCTTGTAAGCATTTAGCGCTAGCCTATTGGCTAAAGAACTTTTAAAAGGCCTTGTAACAAAGAGAACTTTGGCTTCTGTTTTTATGGCGTGAGTTTTACCATCTTTTATGTCTCTACCTGCACTGATACTGATAATGAAATAAAAAACTCGTGAAATCCCTCTCAATCCTTGGTCCCGTTACTGGAATCTATCCAACACATTATGACCTGAACAACAAAGCAACAGACTGGGACAAATCCAGGAGGAAGAAGCTGGCTCCAGCTGGCTGTCCCAGCAGCAGAGCCCCAGCTGCCCTCAGAGGTGCCAACAGGCTCAGTGCAGGGCTGGGCTGGTCTCACTTGTGCCACACAGGCTGGGTGGATGAGGGGCAGCCCAGCAGCAGGTTGGTGGTGCTGGCCCTGAACACTTTTAAAGTGCTGACATCATGTGGGCAGCTGCCAAAGTCAAATCAAAAGTTTTGGCCTTTTTCTTTAGTGGTTAGATATATTAACAAGACAAAATCCGGCTGCCAGTTTTGATTGGCTAAATATAGTTAAGGGCACATAACATAGTCTTGCCAATCTAAGTTTTAGATGCAGCTCTTTTCATTGCTTCTGGTACTACTGCAGGTTTGGTTATTTTTATCAGATATTTTTCTTCTCATATTTTACATTTTGTTGTTGATGTGGTTTTGGGTTTCTTTTCCTAGAAAACTTTCTTAGTAGTACCCCTAAAAGAATGAGCCCGTAGCTGCAAAGCAGCACTGATGAAACTTCTAGTATCCAAAGAATCCACAATTAAAGCCTGTTGTTTCAGTTTGTTTTACAAGGTAATACATTTCAAAAAATCCTATTAAAAGTACTAAAATACTCATTAAAAACCAATTAAACATCTTTAAATATTTAACAGCTGTAAGCATTTTATATTGTGACTGAACTGTCAACAATAACTTTTTATTAGCAGTTTTCTGCACTGTAAAACTGCAGGGAGTAGACGCAGTATATCTGAAGAATGTGAAAAACAATTTCACCAAGTGCACAATCAGAAAATCTGAATATGTTTTCATTAAATGCTTTGATGGTCATGAGCTGATTGTAAACAGAATATCAATCATCAGGATAAACTCTATAGCATATTAAACGTACCAAACACAGTATGCTCAGAGTAGGTCTATGAGACAAGGATCCATATCAAATGTTGAAGACTGTACTTCTAAAAAAATTGCAGGATAAAACAGATGTTTTACTAATAGAAACTACAGATGGTCCTAGTCCAGAACATGATCCAAACATGATATGTGGTCCAAAAGTTAGCGTCCACATTGCTTATTTACTGTGGGCAACAGAAGCAAAGGCGAGTGGAATTGCTTTATCTTGCAAATGAAAAGGAGATTTTTCAAACCTGCCATTTCTCTAGTAGACCCTTTAAATGTGTCTATATAACTGCTTAGACCAAACTACTTAGATCAAACCTGAGGATGAATGGCTCTAACCTTGTATCCTTTCAATTACTTCTTGGGAAAACAAGTTGCCATAGGAGAATGACCTGCTACAGATAAAATCTTCTGTTCATCTCTTTATATCTTCCACCTGGAAGACACAAGGCATCTGCCCACTCACCCTCTCTCCTCCTGTCTCACATATCCTGCAGATCCTGCAGATCTTATTTATGCTCTGGTATGGGTTCTCACTGTAGCACATGTTATCTCTGCAGAACGCACCCCAGCATGGCTGCCAGAGCTCTGTGCAAGAGAGGCCACAGTGAGGTGGAGAGAGCAGGGCACCAGGATCCCACCAGAGATCTGGAGAACAAGGAGAAGGAAACTGAAATGATGCCACCCATATTGCATGCAATGACAAGGTTTTAGTGTGTGGGTTTTTCTGCACTCGAGGGCCTTTGGCAAAGGGAGCTTTCACTTCATGTCAAAACAGACAGAAAAATGACACAATCGTATAGACAACATGAGTAGCTGGGCATTAATATTAAAGTACAAAATAAGAGGCATGTGAATATGACATGCAAATGTATCTGCATGTCTCTAATTCGAAAACATCACTTATTAATTGTATCAGAGCATCACAATCCCTTTATCACAAAGAGATACCTACCTGAGGGATGGCAAACCCAAGGTATGTTTGAATACTTTCTAGATTATGTAGTTCAGGTAAAAATAAAAGTCGGTTACCAGGTAAACCCAGTCTTATAAAATGGATCTTTGTCTATCACAGGGTTACGACAAAAATGTTGTCTTTGGCCAGAAAAAAAATTATACAAGTTTTAACAGTACATCTAAAATGATCCTAGATCTGCACCATTTTTATCTGGATTTTGCAAAAACCTTTGTGGAATCTTTAGGGAGATACACCTAATATGAGGAGTCAACCATCATGCTTCAGAAGAAGAAAAGTGTATTTCTTTATGTTTCTGACACTGGAGCTGGTAATGGAACAGAGCACGTTTTTCCCCATTACGGTGTCAGCGATTTTTTGCTTCTCTTAATTTGATGCCTGGTAACAACAGAATTTAATTTCCCTGTTCGCATTGACTGAAGTGATGTGGTCCCTTCCATCTTTGCTCTCAGCACTACTTGAACACTACTGTGTATTAGCAGAGAGTAAGACAAGCCATCAGATACTAAGTTTACAGACTACAAGGGTAGCTATTTTTCACGGTAGAAGGATGAGGGAATACAAGTCATATATACCCTGACATGTGAGTAGTCTAAATAAGAGCAACATCACAACACAAAGGAGGCAACTTCTGTAAAACTTTAATCCTCTTTACTAGCTTCAGCTTTCTGAGACAGAAGTTGCTCATCCCATGGCTGTTACTCAAATACCTGTTCTGAAAATTAACCAGTGATTTTCACCTCCAGTGAGGCCGATAAAGAATTTCAAACCCATCTTCACAAAGTATGCTCATTAAACAAAATGGACATGCAATCTTGCTGTTCTAAAACATGTAAAGTATTTTTCTAGAGCCTTATTTAGTCCCCTTTTCCCCTCTAAAAATAATTAGATCCTCAGAGTGAAGTGCCATACAACTTTGGTAAGGACAGCAGAATGACTCTTTTTCTGTTCATTATGTGGTCCTTGCAACAGCACACAGGTTCATAGCAGAAGGTGATGAAATAAGACATGACTCTAAATGTTCTCCAGAGGCAGCTCAAAAACTGTTCTCCCTGAACCATTGCAGCAAGCTTCACTTAGACCATTCACAATCAAAGATTTGATTTAAAGAGTGTATCCATCAGGAGTTCATCAACCCGTGTCACTAAACAAGAATGAAAATCCTTAGAAAGAAACCCCTTCTCTGAACCCAGGCCAAAGTCAGTAGATTTTTTTCTCATTTCAATAATCTCAAGCAATCACATCCAGCACCTGCCAGGACAATCACCCCTACAGCCTGAGGAACTGGATGTTTCCAAATTTCTGTCCTGGTTAACAACTGTCATCTTTTAAGACAGGGAGCACCAGGAACTTCTTTGCATGTAAAACACATGCTCTGCATTTGCAGGTGTGATTTGAGCCCTCTTCTCACATCAGGATAATTCCTTTCCTTCTGTGTGTGAGCTGGCAGGGAGAACAGGGGCAGGTGGTATTATTCCCAGTATAAAAGGGGGAATTTAGGCACAGAGGAGTAAAGATAAATATTTATTAATTTGGACTTCCTGTTTGAAGAAGTAGGGTCTGAATTTCCAGAAAGCTTTGTGCTATTTAGAAATATGTGTTCAAAATAAGACAAATTACAGATACTCCAGCTGTGGTTGCTATTTATGCTTTTATAAACCAGGGCTCCTAAGTCAGACAGCTGGAAAATGGGTAAAAAAAAAAACAAACAACAATCCCAAAGACTGCCTGTGAAAATTTTGATTTACCTGATCTATCCAGGACTACTCAAAGCATCAGTGGGAAGTCAGAACTAGGCCTCAGTTTCTTGGGCAATGTTCTCTGCATATGGTGACTCCTCTCCCTTTAGTACCTGCCTGATCCTCAGCTCAGTATCTGTGTACCAAAACAAATTGAGCTCCTGGTTCACCCCCAAACCAGCTCTACTGTAGGCAGCCTACAAGGAAGTCCTGAAGTTAAAGACCACAATGATTATGCACAATGCAATTTCTAAAAGTGTAATTTTCTCCCCAACTTCTCTATGTTTTGGAAAAAAAAATTAAAATATTCTATTAGAAACAAAAACCCCAACCAACCAAAACCACAGTAGCTGTTTAGTACAAAGGATTCTCAGACTCTGAAATCTGGGCATGTCATCTTTTGCTTGTTCATTTTAGCAAACTGAAGAAAATCCCATAATTTCATCATATTGATGAATATCTTTCCCACCAGAAACATTCTGGTTCACAGTTGCTTGAGCTAATGAATGGATGGGCATCCTCCTTTAGGACCAGCACTGAAGAGGGAAAGAGATGTTCCGAGACCAAGCTGTATACAAATCTTCTACCAGAAAGAAGTGAGCTTTGGAAACTCTGTATTTTTCCCAAGGAAAGGCAAAATATGGACACTATAAAGTCATCCTTTATCCACTCCTTCCCACCTCTGGCTCTTCCTCCCTCTTTATTGGGCACTTCCTTTGCACCAGCTGAACTTTGATGCTGAGATTGATAGAAAAATGCATTTTGGGATGCAAAAGGTAAATTCTGTATCTAAATGAAGTGTACCTGGCCATGTGCTGTCCCATGGAAAGTCTTGCTTAGTTTTTTTATTTATTTTACTTCTCAGGAAATATACCTGGCAAGCTTTAGTAAATGACTAGTCTATAAAAAATATATGAGCAGTGATAAGGATAGGTGTATCCTCACTGTATTCTTTTCCATGTTTCTATTTTTTGATCTAAAATGAGCAAAATAAACAAAAAACCCAAAACCGAAAGTAAAATGACAACCTTTTTTTAGGTAATCATGATAGTGTATTTTACACTGACCTGCATCTTAAAAAATGGGCAAAGTATGTCATCAGAAATTAAATTAAAATATTCAGTCTGTGGTAGATGCTTAAAAAGAGATTTTAATTTCAAATGCTGAAATTTTAGAAAAGTTATATAACTGAAAAAGGATTAGCAGTACGAAATACTGAGTAGGTTTAAAATAAAGCTGGATCTGGAACCAAAAATTTTATTTCACTACTTTTGTTCAAAAGTAATGCACATACCAGCTTATGAAAATTATTCATAAATTCATGCTATATTTTGATCTTTTGTCAACAAGAAAAATAACTTTAAAATGCAATTGAGGAGCATTTCTTAACACTTACTGAATTTTTTTCTTTTACTCTCTTGATGTGACATTTTGACAAGTGATTTGCCTAAATTTAAAAGTCAGGGAAAAAAAAAAAAAAAAAGAAGGTAGGAGACAGTTTACCTTTCCATTTCATGATTTAAAGTTTAGTAGGTTTTTTTTCAGGTTAGATCTTCATGAATTATTCTTTTGCCTGGTTACCAAATTGGAAAAAAAAATCACCCGTACACCTCTAAATAAGTGTCATGCCTTATCATTCCTTCATTAATCCAGTTTAATTTAAAAATCTGGAAGTAAACACATACACACTTTGGCCCCGATCCAATCAGAACATAATTACATATGTAATACTATGGCTGTGTCTCTCTCTCTCGGAGCCCTCCGGCTCCGTTTTTGCCTCAGCTGGCTCGAGAGAGACAAACCACAGTTGGAAGGATTTTTCCTCAGACCCCAGGAGCAGCTGTGAATCTTTTCCTTTAGAGAGAGCAGGCGCCCGCTGATGGCAAAGGAAGGTCTGCCCTTGATCTGGGGGGAATCAGGGCTTTTTTCAGTCTTTCTCCTGTGGTCCTGTCCCCACCTGGGTTAGAACCCTGGACCCTGTCCCCATCCCGGAACCAAGAGAAACTCCTTGTGCTTTTCCTGGCCTATATCCAGGAAAGGGGCTAGAGGCAAGGACAAGCCACTACCCAATCAAGGATAAGGTGGGAGTGGAATAAAGTTGGATTATATTCCAGTGTGGGAGAATGGGCGGGGAAAAGGAGCAGGGACAAACCTCAGGGTGATACATTTTCCAGGGGAACAAGGGAGTACAGAAGAAACCATTACAAAACCCAATATAAATATGAAGTACAATATAAACCCAAATAATACATAGCAACATAATACATACATCATTACATCTTAATTCACAAAGTATGGTTTTAGCACATGATAAATCTTGGAATTTAAATCTTAAAGTAGATGAGGCAAAAAAAAGTGCCTCTAGAATATATATATATTTTTTAAAGCTGAATAGGATTTAGGATAAAAAGCTGAATAGGTTTTAGGATAACAATGCCTCCCATTGTTATCCTAAAAATCAAAACACTTCCTACAAACAAAAAATGGACACTTCGTAAGAGAATTTCTTTTTGGGACAGCAGTTGAACCTGTGACAATTTGGTAGGGTACTGATTTAATTCCTATTAAGCCAAAAAGGAAGAGGTTGAGCCCATGATGTTATTTGGCAAATGTTTCTGCACTAAAGGAACAGCTGTTCTTGTAAAGGTTTCTGTCCCTCTGGAGTCCCACTTAAAGGAGTGGCTTCATGTAATTTTATTCTGCTGAAGAGGGAAAGACGATTTAAAAAAAAAAAAACGAACAAACCAAACCAAGTCCTTTTATTCATAGGTGAACTTTGTACCTCTGGAAGATCTTTTGTCACAGTGTAGAGATCTATTTTTAACTGGCTGCCATTAGCCCCATTTGGTAGATGGGACCAAATAAACAAAATGATACCACCAAAACAAATCACATAAAAGTCATTTTTTCATCAAAATGCTGACATATTCAGAAGAGCAAACTACTGGAGTGGATGAGAACAGGAACATCGGGGGTTAACAATATATAGGGAGGCACCTGTATCCTTCACAGAGTTCAAGCAGTGTTAGAGCAATGAAGAAAATTCCACATGAGCAGAGGCAATTGACCTGCTGTGTCAATGTATTCATTAGACCTACAGCCTCTGGAAAAGCTTCTTCCCCAAAGCACTGGATTCAGCTGCTGCTTGCTTCTTCTGGGAATTCTGGCTGCCTATTTAATTTTTATCCATCAGCAATTAATTAGCAGTTCCTTACAAAAAACATCTCACAAACAAACATAAAATAAACTCATACAGAATCCCCTAATGATGACCTCCTCTTCAAAACACACTTAAAAAGAAAAGCTAGTATAAGATCTTTTTTAAAAAAGGAAAACAAATAAACACTCCTTAGTTTCAAGTGATTTATCCAGAGTGGAAGACGGATGATCTTTGCACATTTGCCAGTTGTTTGTTTAAACTTGGCAAATACAAGGACCTGCAAAAAGACAAAGAGAGCGCTAGAAGTGACTACATTCCCTCCTTGCATAGATTTGTAAAAGCCCTTGGAAACCTCAGGGCTAGGAGTAGAACAGAGGAAAACTGGGTAATTTAAGGGAAGACTAAAAAGTACTTTTGTGTGAACTGCTTTAATGGCTGCTTGAAAGGTAAATATTAAATTCTTATTAAGGTTATCTATTAATCATATCTCTTTCAATTTCACCCCCTCAGAGTCTTGTCTGACTTTAAGCAGAAATTAAGTTCTTTGAGACATGGGGAAAGTACAATACTACTGATTTCTCTCTTGTTCTCATACATGACTTATAACCTACAAAATGTTCTCACCCTGCCAAAGAGCACATCAGCCATAAGAAACATAGATTGTATTTAAAAATAGTGAAAAAAACCCTGTAATTTTTATCACTTCAATGCTAAGGAGACTGTCCACAACCTCAACTGCATGATCCTTCATCTGTGATGCATTGATAAAATTGCAGGATGCCAAGTTTGCTGGAAAGTTAAAAAAGAAATGTTGGGATCAAGTATGGCATTCTACAATAAAAGAAAAAAAGAAATAAAAAAAGAAAAAAAAAAAAAAAAAGTGGACCTATAAGGCAAGGTGTAAGAACAGTGAGCAGACCTCATCATTCTATTTTCTGAGCAAACATGAAAGTTTGGACAAGTCTTTCTCCCTGTTGAAAACTCCCTTTTCAAGGAGAGGGGGTGGAGGTGATCTAATTCAATCATACGTTTGTTGTTGCCCAGCTGGAGCAAGAGCTGAGAGACAGCTCCAGCTCTATAGTCATAAGAGGCAGGCTGGACTGCCACACTAGTGGCTTTGAGGTCAGATTTTGGACAGCCTTTCAGAGGATGCTTTTTTCTATGGTATATGTGCATCATCCTGCCGGCTTTGTTTGCACACAGCAGCCATTGCCCTTGTGGGTGCAAACAAGTCTCTGTTGACACTAATATGTGTTCGTGGCCTTGTGCAGACCCAGCAGTTTCTTGGTGATGTGAGCTTATTTGTTTCTTCAGACACAACAGACTCTAAAGCTTAGCACTTCGGGGAGATTTTCACCATTTTCTCAGTATGCACTTTTCCCCTCTTTGGCCAGGTGTTTTCCAGTGCCTCTTCCTTCATCCAAACATAGAGTCATGCATAGGAAAAGGGACTTCTAGATTGTCCCTTTCTAGTACTGTGTGCTTGCTGGAGATGGCTTCAGCCATTCCCAGAATTTCTCTATAAACACAAAATACAACATTTGCAGGACTCAAGAGTGATGTTTGGGGACAGCCTGGTGTGCTGCAGGTGTGCTCTGGCCCAGCTGGAAGCAAATCCCAGCAAAGAATCAGGCTGCTGCTGGAGGCAGAGAAAGCTCCTGGCAATCACAACTGCTATCACCCAAAGTGAGAGGAGAGCAGGATCCTGCCAGCTCTAGAGGAAAGTGGTCTCTTTTATGTACATGTTGATGTTGCTGCAGAGCTCCTTTTGCTGAAATCTGGGTGTCTCAGCCTGGCACAGTGCTGGAAGACCTGGCCAAATCCACAACAATTAGAAATCTCATGCAGCGAAACCAATGGGCTTTATATCATGAATTATAAGTCAGCTGCTGCTGTGGAGAATGGTTTCGGACTGTCATCTAAGCCTGTATGTTTTATCAGCTTAGCCCATTGTTACTGAATTTGTCATTTCTCCCTTTTGGAAGGAAAGGCTGTTGAAAGGCAGCACAGCTGTTAGTGCTCTGGAGGATCTAGCCATGCCAATAGCAAGAGGGGAATTTCAGAATAGGAGCTTTAAAATCCTCCTGCCACGGCAGAGTGATAAATGATTTGATTTGCTCTGGTGGATGATCAGGCTGTACATACAAATTCATTATCTGCATTCCAGGTGTCTAGGGAGATTAGTAATTCACTCGAGTGTGTCTCTGGTGGCTGAAGAGTACATCTGAATGCCTTGCTATGTCTCCTGACTTCACAGTTGAGAATGCAATCAGAAATATTAATCAAAACCTTCTGAATGATAGTGGCAGGAATTTGTCAGTCCTGGCTTGCCTGATGTGGTGTTGAAACCTTAAAACACACAAGTCTCAGGTTTATATTCCACACCAGTGCCTGGAACAAGGTAGAAGTGGAATTTAGGGCATGTGAAAAATAAATTGTCATCCCAGACAGACACCATGCAGTTACAAAATTGACTCCTTGGATACCTCCCTGACTAAGGCTCTCCAGGTTCCTAGACCTACTCTCCAAAATGTCCCCAGTCAGATCATCTTGCAGCCTACCCTTAAGCACAGCCATTGCCCCACTCTCTAAGTTTCTTGTGGGAGCAGATCTAGATCAGACCCAGAAGGTGTTGCCAGATTGCACCTCACATTCAGCCATCAGATCAGGTTCCTCTCAATCTTCAGTAACATACTTGTTGCAAGATAATGTGCCTGAGTAGATAAATATTTGCCTTAAGGGGGTGTAGGGAGATGTTTTTTCCTTAGAACAGTTATACAAGAACCTGTCTGACATATTTTCTTTTTGATGTAGCTCTCTTGCTTCACTTTCTAATTTTCAGTTTCCAGAATCTAGTGCCCTCTTGCATGTTCTCATGCTGGCCCAGTGGACCTTATATTCTGCACTGCTGGTGACCCCAGAGGAAAGGGAAGGACTACCCATAGAGGACAGCCTTACTGTCCAATACACAGTGACCAATACACTGCCTTGCAGCATGAAAAAGCTGGGTCTGAACTCCCTCAAGATGAAGTAAAATTGAACCTACATCACCCACAGAGTTGCTCGATATTGAACAGCAGAGGCAGCAGTGGTATAAGTCTTTGGGCTTAATTTTTATGTTCCTCCCATTCAATGGGGCATGGATGCTCTGCTCATATCCTGAGGCATCAGTTTTTGCCTGTGTATTTTACAGGGAACCAAGTGTTTTTTTCCAGGACTCTTTATTTCACCTAGATCCTTCAATGAATCTTGCTTTTGGTTTCTTCTGTTTCTCTGCAAAAAACAACCTCAGCCATGAAATGCACTGAATGAAAGGGTGGATAAACATCACAATTTGAAAAGGTCACCCTGTTAGTAAAATTGCACTCTATGAACACAAAATGCCTGAACAAAAAGTGGTCTTCATTCACTTTCTAGTTATAAGTACAAGTTACTTGGGCATTTTGATAGCAGTAGCTCTCAAAACTGTATGGCAACAATTCTGAGAACAGTGACCTCCTCTATCAACTGTGAAAGAGCATTTCTTCTCAGAGCCAATACTGGTGTCAATATACATAGATCTTTTCTAGATTCAAGCTTCAATTCTACAACCAATTAATCAGAAAAAAAAAAAATACAGTCAATAACTACCTCAAACAGGAATCCTAGTAGCAGCTGTATTGATAATCTCTATTGGATTTGGAAAACCTGCTCCATGCAATGAGATGACATTGTAAAGAAATAGAAACAAGCTCACTTATAAGTTTCTCTCACTTTCTTTTCTGAGCTAATGATTCTGGCATGCATGGAACCTTTGATTATACAATTACACAATGTTCTTAAAACATTGATAGTTGACTGTTCTAATTAGAAATTGACTTGTAAGGAAGAAGCTCACCAGTTATTCTTCTGAGTACACTCTATCTGAGTTACACTCAGATACTCTTCTTCCAAGCTCCAGTCTTATCATACGAAGCAGTGACCATGCTACTGTCACCACTCTGGGTGTAGAGTTTAACCATGTGCACTTGGATCACAGTTCTCTCCCCTCTGGATCTTGCCCTGCTACAAGTTCTGTGTGAACCAATGCTTCAATTTCTACTAATTCTTGCTGAAATCATGATGGTGGCTGAGGATGAGAGATGACCAAGCTTACTCATTTTGATATTTTATTAGTTGGATTGATGCCTTAAGTTTTAGCTTTCATATTTTTCAGATTCTGTGCTGCCTTGGTATGTATCTCTGAACGTCACATTAAGTGTTAGTAAGCTCTCTTCACAGGTAGGTAGACAAATTCTTTTCCAGCTTGAGACCAAGGACAACTGTTACAAGCCTCAAGCCCAGAAAGTATAAACAACAGAGAACTGAAGAGAGCAAACAAGGAAGATGAGACTTCATAACCTGAAGCTGAGACTTCATAACCTGAAGCTGTGATTGGATAATTAACCCCAATATGCAAATGGACCAAAACTTACAAAAGTGTGAAATCTTGTGACCGGTCACACATCTTGCAACCATCTTGGGTCCATCTTGAGTGTAGTCCTGGCCAGGCTCTAATTCTGCCCAAGGTGTATCCTTTTAAGACCTTTTAATAAATACCTACTTTATTCTTTAATTCTGTCTAGCCTCTGTTCTAGGTCAGCCTCTCTAGGCATCAGGATGAATATCAATGAATTTTAATAGCCAGCAGTGAATATTAATGAATAGGAGAATAATTTGTTGGGTTTTTTTTTAAACTAGGGCTAATAAAAAATTGCAGACTCATTTTGTTTTTTTAGCAAAAAGGAAAAAACAAAATGTATTAGCATGTTTTTTCTACTTCAAAATGTGCCCAAAAGTACATAGAAAGATTAACATTTGAAAGAGCAATTTCCTTTTCTTTTGGTTCCTTTGCAAGCAAACCCTCAAATTCATACTCACAAAACTGGCTGTTTTCAGAAATCTCTGAAGAATAAGATACTGTCAATAATCTATGTTCTACAATTGAATATCTGAATACCTATACACATATACATAACATGTTTTACTTGTCTTTTCCTAATTTAACCAGGAGCAAACAAAAAACTTCCAAAGGTTCTTAGCTTCACTGTATTTTAGGCTGAATTTATGAATAAATGAAATTTGGTATAGAATTCTGAACAGTGTCCACACATTATTAGCTTTTTCCCAGTTGTAACTGTTTGTGAATCTCAGTTATAATTACTTTCATTGTGGAAAAATCCTTTTCCATATTTTTTCTATGACTTTATGGAAATTAGTATTTTAAAATACTATCTTCTTTCCCAGTTCCCACTATCAAAGTAAAAGAAGAAATACATATTGTGCACGGCTCCCTTGGAAGTCTAGATTTGTCTTTCCTTTTATTGAGGACATATTTTAGACTTACGGTTTTTAGAAAAGCCAGTGCAGCATCTTGTTTAACAGGCAGTTTTCATAGAGATCTTTTTCATTCTCATGCCACGATTTCTGACTGATGTGACTATACACATCTTCTGCTACTCAGACCCCCTGAGAAACTCTTTGTATTGATGTATTTTATAAGCCTATTATATTGTATTAACCTCCAGGCATTTGAAGTAATTAAAGGCAAAGGCTGCTGTTGGAGCAGGTCTTTTGGGGTGTAGTGACTGTGAGCAGCTTGAAAAATATGCTGCTGCACCTTTATCAGGCTCTAAACACTCACAGCCACAGAAATCACACTTTTCCTACTGTGGCAAAGCAAGGGACTATGTAAAGAAAAACTTATAAAGGGGGTTGTGAAGGTAAAACCAGCAAGAAATGAGTTTATGTTTTCAAAAAGAAGGGATCAGGATAATGATAAAGGGAACTTTGAACATGGTGACCAATGAAACAAATAAAGAAGAAATGAGCACCTAAAGGGACCTATAAGTGAGCACTCATTCATTCTAAACCATGTGATATCTGAATCCCACAGCCTTTTGAAGCTTTTCTTCTGAAAGAATTTTTGTATTAAAACCCTTATATGGAGGATGAAAAAGTTTTGAAGGTGGATAATGATCATGAAAAAAGAAAAACTATTTCCAGTAATGTAGAACAATAACCTGTTAATTATCTTATGGGTTTGTTGTTGTTGTTGTTGTGTGGTTTTGGGGCTTTTTGGTTGCCTTTTTTTTTTTTTTTTTTTGTATGTATGTAATGGTTCCACCCTTATCCCCCTCCCCAGAAAGCTATAGTTTGTCTATAGATTAGAAAGACATCCTCAAGATACAGATAAACAGATGCAAAAACTAGTACTGGTAGGATGTCAAGAAATTTATGTATCCCTAAAAGCTCTGATACTTCTTCAATATTTTTTTACTTAAAACTTGTCATAAAGTGGGCTTTTCCCCCTGAAAATTTTGTCTAACATGAGAAATCCTGTTATATGGCTTTGACTTCATTAACCCTGCAAGATTTGCTCTGTGTTCTTCTCACCTGAACAGAGGTCAAGAAGGTGCAAATAGTTGCATACGACAGAGAATTTGAATTTCAAAAGCAGATTAGCCCTTAGAAAGCTTGTTAATAGCCTGTATCAAGAAAATATGATTCGTTTCTTCTGAATGAACGTCTTGTGCTAGTTAATGAAATTATTCATTAATGGGTGGTTGCAGAAACACCAGCTTTGTATCTGTAACATGAATTTTTCACTTGGAATTCTCTATATTAAGTGCACAAAGCTTACCTAGTTTATACACTGGCCTATCTGTGCAGAATTTAGGCATTAATATTTTAAAACTGATCCTGTATCCTGTTCAAGCCAGGCAATGGATTTTATATATTTATTTATATGCTGCTGAAAAGGCTCTATTCGGTACAGCTAAGGAAAGAATCCTTCTGTCAGTAACTCTGTAAGGGCCAGCTACAATAAATTACTGCCAGTAGGCTTCAGTGTAAGGCCCAAACTGAGCAGCCAATGCTTGTTGTGATTTTGATGAGTTTCTGATGTGTAGGATACAATAAATTGACTGGAGTCTTTCAACCACAGTACTTGTCAAAGCATTCTGTCTACTTTTCTGCCAGTTTTCCAGCTAACAACCCATTAAATTACCTGATCAAAAAATAAGAAAGGAAAAAAGGAAAAAAGAAATGCCATTTATTTTCTTTGCATACATATAATGGGGCAGGGACTTTTCTTGCTTTGATCAATGACTTTCTGTGTGGAGGAAAAATGTTGTCACACTTTCGCATTTTCCCAGTAATTCCCTAGAACCTGATTATCATTTGGTGGTAGTGACTCTTAGCACCCTTATCAGTATCATTATGAGATGGTTGTCAGATTCTTTGATAAATGGCAGCAATTTCCATGGTAAATCTGTTGTAGTGGTTTAATGATCACCTGTTTCTGTTTGCCAAATTTAGTGTAGTGGTTTGAGTGTTTATTCTCTTTTTTCCTCTGTGAGATAGGATCAGGAGTAGCAAAGCAGGCCCAAACTTAAAGATATAAAGGTACACAGACTAAAAGAAAAAAGTAATAATCAAAACACGAAACTTTAAAAACACTCCTCTTCCCACCACAAAGTATTCACTTTCCCACAAACAACATGAAGACAAAAGACCTGTGATTTTCAGTCAGTTTCACCATTTTCAAAATAATCTTTCATCAGTTCTTTAGGAGAGGAGTCTCTCTTAGTTTACCATGGAATTTTCTTCCCACAGACAACCTAGAACAGTTCTCTTGTGGGTCTCAACTCTCACAAAGACAGCCGCCTTTGTGAAGTCCCTCCCATTAGAAGCTTTCCCAACACTGCGTATGGGTCATGTCTGCTTATTTAGGGTCCCGTTTAAGGATGCTTCTTCTAGTATAAAACAAAGATTCTCTTCTTCTACCTCCAAAATATCTTCATCTCTAAAACTAGAGATCTCCTTTTTCCCTAGGAGCAAAGGGCTTCATATCACTTTCCTTCCTCTATTCAAAATTCTCCATTAAATTCCAATAATATCAGTCTCCAAACTAGAACCAATGCATCCCCCCAAACAGCATTTATATGTTACAGGAAATACTCCATCCTCCATGGTTTCACCAGAAAAGTCCAGCCAGCAAGGCAACTCCTCTATCCTTCCTCCAATTAGTCTCTTCACTCTGTGTTCAATGACTTCATGCTATGTCTTCTCTACATTCAGTCTGCCCTTTTCTTTTTACTCAAAAGGAGGATTAGAGTTTTAAAAGTCTCATCTGTGCCAGGAAAGAGTTAAATCTGGCCCAGGTCCTCTCTCCCTCAGCTGTTGGCTTATGGTGTCAGACGTTGAGATCAGAGCAGCTCAGGGATCTCGGCAGCCAGGATCGCAGGGGCCTCCTGCCCACCCCCGGTCTCATGGGCTGGGCCCAGCCCAGGCTCAGGGCTGCTCTGGGGTGGTGGGGCTGGGGGGAGAGCATCTCCCCCAGCCTCAGCCGGCTCAGAGGTAGGCTTTAAAGTTTGCTAGATGTCCAGCTGCCGCCAATGAGCTGATGGAGCACACCCAACAGGGCGGCAGGGCCTGGCCGGCCTGGGCCGCCCTAACGGAGCGGCCCCCATTCGAGGTCACCTGCTGAAAAGCCAGAAGGAAAAAGGAGGTCAATATTCAGCACAAACAGAACAGACGACTGGGGATACAGGCATCATAAAGTTACCCTAGGACAGCTTCCTGGGCTGATTTTAAGCTTGTGTGACCCAGAGGTGTATACCTATATTTAATTGGCCAATCCGGCCATCAATCTTGAAAGTTAGTCACTAATTGGTTTTTACCATCCGCGCTAAACCAACGCATCTGTAAAATGTCTTTGGTTGCCAAATCTAAAAAAAGCTCAAAAGAAAAAGAATTTTCTTCTAGCTGTAGGCAGTCAGCAATAAACATATAAAATGAGGAAGAAACAAAAATGTTTCTTTTCCAGTGAGCTCAATCTCAACTTCATCCTTGATAAACAAATCTTTACTTAGAAATATAACTTCTTGCCTTACAAGTGGGTAGAAAAGAGGGTCAACCAATTATTGAGTTTCATGTCTTAGTTTAAAGTCATAAAACACATAAGTGGTTTTTTTTCAGATTTATCTATATTTCTATACACTGGATATGAAGGTCCTAACAGAAATAAAGTGAACAATGAGCTGTAAGCAATATGATCAATAAAAATTCAGTGTTTGAAGGATCTCTAAAATATGATGGAACTAAAACTAGGTAAATTCTGCTAATGAAATGCTCCTAGATGTCTACGAAGCCCTTTATTTATTACATAACCCATAGATATGTTATATAGTATCATGTGTCAAAATACATGGATGGGAAATCCCAAACTGAGCTCCCTGACAACAGATGCTACAGTGGCAAGAACGTGAGTGGCACTTGGAAAGGAGCTTTCAGCTCAGAAGAAGACATACAGCTTTCAGATGCTGAAGCTGGCACCAAAAGTCTTAAGAGTTTGTCCTTGCTAAACTTGTAACCTCATGCACAGATGATGATCTTGCTCAGGGTCTTCTTTAATTCAGAGAGAGATGAAAGAGATTACAATGCAGATTGTGGGATCAGTGAAACTGCCAAAGCTGAATTAAGCCCCTGCAATAAAGTTTTCTAGAGTATCTCAGGAAATATGTCACAGTTTAAGCCTAGCTAAAAATGAAGCACTACACAGCAGCTCACTCAACCCTCCTCTCCCCAACCAACCTGATGGAACTGGGAGAATTAAAATAAAACTTGTAGGTTGAGATAAAAACAGTTTTATAGGGAAATTAAAAGCCACACACGTAAGCAAAAAGAAACAAGGAATTAATTCAGACCTTCCCATGGGCAGGCAGGTGTTCAGCCATCCCCAGGAGAGCAGGGCCCCATCACACAACAGTGACTTGTGATGACAAACACCATCACCCCAAATGTCCCCCCCCAGTTCCTCCTTCTTCCCCCACTGTATCTGTAATTGCGTTTTTATTAAATTTCCGTATTGACTGTATTCTGTATATACATCCCATAACTCATTGAAATGAAGGCTTAGACTTCATGACTTACTTTAACAACCGTGTAATCAGGAAGTGATAGAGAGGAAAACACAAGAGCATGACAAACTAGGACCAAAAAAAAAAAAAAAAAAAAGATAATAAACATTCAAATATTTCTCACAAGCAAAATTATTTGGGATTGCCTTATGGACTAACAGCAACTCACAGATATACTCCAATTACAATGGAAACCTGCAGTTAACTTGCATTTTTTTCCTCTGCCACAGAAGTATCAGACTGGAACACCTGCTGAGCTATCAAAATCGTCAACATGACATATTCCCGTATTATACAAAGGAGTAACGTTATTTGAAAGCTCCTTCCAGCCCCGTCTATCACTAAGCACTCAAACCAGAACCAAGGCTCCATCATGCTAAAATAAAACTACAGCATAGAAAACCAATATAAATCACAGCATCCTATTCTGCATTGCACAAATATTCTCTTTGATTCAAAGACATATAAGTATTCCTGTGTCTCTTAATTAGCATAAATACTTATTGCAGTGTAGAAACTTGAGACAGGAAGGAAAATGGCAGGAAATAAAAAGACCATTCAGAAATATACAGTTCAGTAGTTTCCAGAATGTATTAGTATTTTCATTGCTTTTCTGTTCCAATCCTCCATGAATCTCTAGATTATTTCTTTCAACACAGATGGCTATAAAAAATCCAGTCAGCACAGGAAAGCATAATCTTCCACTCCCTGCTTTTTTCTTGTTTTCTATGCCTTCCCTTGACACTTAGGGACCTATCATTAGGATATTTTTAAGGCAGCTATGGGTATAAAATGCACTATCTTGCTTTCAAAATAAGAAGTTCAGGCCTCCCACATTTTAAGAACTTATTTCCCTGTGCCAATTTGAAGTAATTTATTGTGTCATGGGTCAGAACTAGAGGCTACATTTCTGCCATAACCATTTCCTTCTATAGAAGTTGTTCACAAGATCTTATTGCCAAGGAGGGCGCTTGTGAGGCTGACAGCACCATTGCATTGCAATTGGAGGGGCTACTGCAATGCACCTTACCCTAATAATTTCAGTGACCTTACATTTATTTTCCACGTCACTCAATTTCTTTTAACTTTGCAAATTATAGTAGTGATAACACACAGGTACTCTGTCATCAACATTTTTAAAGTTGATATTTTAAAAAAATTTGTAGTTTTTCTGTGGAAGATGCCAGATGTGCTAGAATAAAGAGTGGAATAGTGTCGGAATAAATGCTATATTTTTTAATACAGCCTGCACTTACTGGATATATATGCACATAAATTTATAAATATATATAATTGCATATGTGCAACTGTATGCGTGTTCCATTTGAAAGCTGGTCTGTAGTTTGAGAATAAAGTGCTCAAGAAGTGAATTATGTGGGCAACTTGTCCTTTGTTACAGAATTCAGGATTTAAAATAGTTTTGAAGGGGAAAATGTGAACAAAATCCACCCCAACCTGACCTCTGAGTAAAAAACTTCTGTTACAGAGAGCAAAACAGGTACAAATGCATCCAAAGTCAAAGAATCTAATCTAATGCTGAATCTAATTCAATATAGAAAGTCTTTGGTTTGGTATCTTGCTATATCTAAATTTTGTTTCTTGCTCTATTTCATAAATGGTAACAATCTCTTTTAAAAATTACAGGAGCAGGATGCAGCAGCATGGGGCAGCTGCTGTGTTATATCAAACCCTGTTTTAGAGCATTTTTAACAGCTCATATAAAGTTTCTCACAAAAATTGCCACTGCTGCTCTAAGATCTACTTGATTTTTCACAGAATATCTTGATTATACAAGTATAGTCTAAGCACACTTGTATTTGTGGGTCTGATCTCCATGTGTCTAATCAAACTATACTCCTTGCATTCTTGATTGGCAATCAACTTCGTTAAAGCAAAATTTGAGAAATTACAGGAAGTCTAGTTGTTGGATCAAGGAGAAGAGATACAAACCCACTGTGAATACCTGATGAATGGAAGAGCCTGTGGGAAAAGACAGATGTGAAGAAATAATTCACCCTCCACAGGGAGTAATAAAGAGGAAAGTCATTCTGAGGCCCAAAACAAGATCAAGAAACAGAAAGGAGAATATTTTTGAAGATATCAGAGCAGAAGTTAAAATACCCATGGTTCATTAATATTTGGAGTATAATGTTCTTTGAAAGGTAAAACAAAAACTTTGGTTAAAACAACTAATTGAGGCAGAATATTTGAAGTCAGAGACCTTACATTAGTCTGTAGCAGACAGCCCTTAAACCAGCTCATCTATAGTGAGTCTCATGTCTGAGCAGCAATAATCATGGTAGATAATAATAACAATGCTATACATAACAGCAATCTAAGAGCAGGTATGCTATGCTATGCTATGCCAAAGAGTGGCCAAGAGCAAATGAATGTGTCTTTTTGAAGACTGCAAATACTATGGCTAACAAAATGTCCATGTTATATTAGGAGCAACATGCTCCTGTTAGGATCAAAATGAGCTGTGATGAAAAATACCAATTACGAAAGGATCCCACAGCCTTGCTATAAAATATGCATTTCATTTTATCAACTGGGAGAAAAGAAAATCAAATTACTCATCACCCCACCAAAAGACAAGCAGCAATTTCATCCATGTTAAAACCACCCCAAGTATGCCTGTGACTTTTAGAATGAGCACACGTTGCTCCAAAAGCACTGTAGGTGGGTTGATGATGCAGGCAGACACCACCAACCCACCCTGCAACCCCCCAGGCCCAGCTTCCCCTCAGCAGCAGGACAAACCTGCCAGAGGAAATTCTGACCTTCCAGAGCATTAAGAAGCTTTCAGTTCTTGGAAATCAGAGTCAGCTTACAGAATCTGAAAACTCCTCCCGTGGAAATGCAGACTAAAGAAAA